>NC_072735.1:23957284-24115676 GCF_026930045.1 Uloborus diversus
AACTAATAATAAAGCTCAAAGTCTCTCTGTCTTGATGTCTGTAGGATGTCTGGATCTCTGAGACACGCATAGCGCCTAGACCGTTCGGCCGATTTTCATGAAATTTGGCACAGAATTAGTTTGTAGCATGGGGATGTGCACCTCGGAGCGATTTTTCGAAAATTCGATTTTGTTCTTTTTCTGTTTCAATTTTAAGACTATTTTCCGGAGCAAAAATATCATAAGATGGACGAGTAAATTGCGAAATTATCATGACGTGGAATGGGAGAGCGAATGAACATAGCCAATTGGCGAGAAATTCGTCATCCATTATTTGTAAATATACAGACGAACCGAATGACCTTTTAATTTTCAACTACGGGCAAAGCCGTGCGTGTACTACTAGTTAGGGAATAAAGTGCACATACAAATGCTGCAAAAATTTCACATCCGGGAAAATGAGTTAAGCAATAAGGGATGTCCAGAAGATATACCAAACTTTTGTCAACATTTTTTGAACATATACTTACAAAAAAAAAAGCGTGATGTCACACTTCTTACTATCCCCTCCTTCCCCCTTGTCACAAACTGTCAAAATATCTCGATCTCCCCTTCCCCTTCAAAGCTTGACATCATATGTAAAGCCCCTTTTTTATTTTTTTCGGTTAAAAAGCTATAAGATATTTCCCAATGAGGAAAAATACATTTCTCACGACAGTAGGTCGAATTCCTACAAATCGATGAATCTTGATAAAATTAAAAAATAATTTTTGTCTGTCTACCACAAATAACTAAAATAAAAACGAAAGAGATTTCCATATTCTAAAAGAAATTTTTGAAAAGTTGAATATATTCGCGTAATCGTTAGTATTTTTAAAAATAATGCTGCTTATTTTAAATCCAACGTTTCTTTTCTTCGCTTCATAAAATGAAAAAAAAAATATTCTGCTGCAGCAACACTATTCGTGTTGAATCTGTGCGAAAGGGGAAACCATATTACTACATCACTTTTAAAGCTTCACTCATTAAAAGCGTCACTTTTACACTCCATTTTTCTTCTAAAATAGAGTATATGGTGCAACAAGTTATCGTTAAACTATATTATTTTCGCCTATAAAATCATTCTATGGCTCAAGTTTATCTGCTCATCATTACAGGAAGTAATTTTTGCTGAGCTTTGGAAGATTTTTGCTTCATTAATAGGATGCTTTGTTTTCTCTGAAATTAAATAAATTTGTAAAAATAACTGTTTTATAAGTTGATAATAGCAATACACTGCAACAACGATTAATCGAAGTGATCGGGTCAAGACCTCCTTCGGTAAATCGAAAATTCCGAATGAAAAAGAGCAGTTAATAATTAATTAAATAAAGTTTTAAAGTACCAAATTTTCAAAATGAACTAAAAAGTATATAATAATTTCTTAAAACTTCGTGCAGATTAAAAGCCCTGTACAATTTCAGAATTTCTTACAGATTGTCTGGATTTTTTTGTGCTTATGAGTTTTTAATAGTTATCAAAATACTTGTGAGCGTTTTAAAAGGAAAAATATGGGGCGCACGCAACAGACAATAGGGTTGTTTAAGAGATTTTAAGTTTTTTTTTTTCTGAAAGAGCATGCTTTTAAGCATGGATTTTACCATTTTTTAAAGAAATTGACGAAGTTTAATATTTTTTTTTTTAATTTTAATCGGTGCGCAGATCCTTTTTTTTTTTTTTATGCTCTGTGCATGACATCACAAGTGATGAAATGCCATTCACTGATGCCATCAGTGCAGACGCAATATTCAATTCGCTTCTGAATCATCATAACATGGAAGCGCGGTAGACAGCAAGCGTAAGCGTTAGCCGTAAGCATTCCGTGCTCCAGGGGAATGCACTCCAAAATTCATCACTTGTTACGTCACAAGGACAACACCTTATTTGAAAATTCGGACACTTCAAAAAGTTAAACGTTTTGAAAATAAAGGACTTTCCTCGCTAAATGTTTTTTTTTTTTTTTTTTTTGCTTATTCTATCAAGGTCAGTGACTAAAAGTAATACTTTTGATTGAAGGAAACAACCCCATTGAGATGAATTTGTAATTTAAGTAACAATTTTTCGCTCTGAAAATACAGTCGCACCTCGATTTAACGAAATCACTGGGACCGAAACTTTTATACGTTAAATCGGGGATAGTCGTAACATCGGGGTGCGAAAAAAAATCACTTCTCTTATCTGATAAGCAACTGCATAAAAATAGCCATAATTAGAAAATGTACACTTTTTATTCAGCATTCCGTGACTTATTACACACTAGTTAATTCGAAGTTTTAAAGTACTGAGTAATAGGAGTAGTGGGAAAAGGACAGTTCTGCGGCAGGAGGAGGTGGTGGTGGTGGTAACACCTCCTCCCACTCCCCCTCTGACCTTGGGGTTACGCCTCCTCCGCCTCCCACCCCCTGACGATTGCGCCTCGAACTTGAAGAAGGTGACCAGGGTTTTTTCCCGTGATTTCGCCCTTCCTCGTTTTCGCTCTTCCTCGCTTCCGCTCGACTACGTTTTCGCCCTTCCTCGTTTTCGCTCGGCTACATTTTCGCTCGAGTTTTTGCTCTTCCTCGTTTTTGCTCGCGTTTTTACCGTGAAAGGTTACAGGGATATTTTTAGACTTTGTCGTTTTTACCGTGAAAAGTTTTTGGACTTAGAATATTTTTCCGTAACCTTATACGATGGTTTTCGAGTGGCAACCTGTTTAGGGTATGACAAAACGTCACAATTGTTGTCATAAGAATGTGTGATACTTTTTGTCATGCCATCCTCATGAAGTTGTACAGAGCTATTTCCAGTGTTTTTTTTTTTTTTTTTTTCAAACATACTGGACTTTGTCGTTTTTTTTTTACCGTGAAAGATTTTCCCTACGTTTCTGAACTTTGTTACAAAATAAATTTATGTTTTAAGTTGACGGTCCCACCAACCAGCCCGGTGTATTAAATACACCCCATCAACTTCTTTTCATCTGCCAATGCAATTTGCATACAAATGCAGATCAATTTTGAAGATTTTTCACAAGTTAGATCAATCAGCTTTAATATTCAATATGATTTATACATTTTCATGAGTTATGTTTTAATCGCGTTATTAATCGTTTACACTGTCATTTTATTATTTTCATGCATTTATTATACTTGTAAAAATAAATCCCAACTCTGTTATATTTATCATTCTTTCGATGATTCTTTTTTTTTTCGGACTTTGAATAATTTCGACGAATGGTTGTCAAGACAACCAAAGTTTCGCGAATTTCATTATTTTTATTTTACAGAGTGTCGGGAATCGAACATCCAAACTTTGAGTTAGCAAAAACGTATGCTAACCACTATGCTATATTTTCCATCACACTTTCAGTCTTAATGTGAATCTGTACCATGACAACGAATATTACAATTAAATTAATTTTAAAACCATCAGTTAATTCACTCTTTAGTACTAATCATGGCATATCATTAACTGTATTTCAGCTCATAATTGAAACTATCATCATTATTATTATTTTTCATAATAACAAAGTTTTCACTTAAGTAAAGATTTATTTAAATACAACCCATTCGAGATTTTAGATCTGGTTCAATGCTTTGTGGACTTGAAATATATTTTAAACTTTGATTTTCTTTTTCATGCATTTTAAACTTTATCATTTTTATTTTTTCTAACTTGTTAAATTTTCTTAACTAATTTCTTTTTTTCTTTGTCAAATTGACAAATATTTTTTCTAACTTGTAAAAATTTCGAAGAAATAATTTTCTTAACTAATTTTTTTTTGACTTTCATACAACAAAATATTTTTTCTTACTTGTTAAATTTTCGAAGAAATAATTAACTTAAATATTCTTTCACACATTTTGAACTTTAACGTTTTTTCCTGTCATTTAGCACTTTGATTTTTTTTTCACTATTTTAGTGTTTTTCAATTATTTTCAGTCTTTAACTATTTTCTTAACTTTTTAGTCTTTAACTAATTTCAAGCATTTCAGACTTAGATTATTTTTAGTGATTTCGATTTTTTTTTTAGTATATTTTAGAGTTTGATCATTTTTTCGCTTGTTTTTACTTTATCGTTTTTTTCCGATATTTTTAAACTTAGAAATTTTTCACAAGTAGTGACAGGAATCGAACCTTCAAATTTTTCAAAACGTTATCATGTCTTCAATTTTTGCAATCATGTCAAACTTGCAATCAATTTACTCGTAGTAGTAATTAACACTTATCATTAACAAATTTTCTCAGATTTTAAAAAATCAACTTAATTAATTTTTTCCAGTAAGCAAATTGCGCACTCAAGTTACATTCCAACACTGCATATACGTTTCAAGAGTTTCATTGAATTTATCACATTCCATTTAATTAACTCTAATAATTACTTTTTCATTAATACTTAACTTAATCATTTTATCATACATTTATTCCAGTTACAAAATTATGCTTAAAAGTTATTTATTTTTCTTAGCACAAGAGATTTTAACATGTTCCTACTAAAATGCTTTTCACTCTAGTTTGAGTTTACTAAAATAGCAACTCATTTACGATTTAGATTCATTTAATCGTCTTTGATTCTTTTTCATTGTTAATATTTTAAATTATCACATACGTTATTATTTTTATACATTTATCCATTTAATTTTCCAAAATCTACAATCAATTTACTTTTCGTATTAATTAACACTTATCACTATCAAATATTTTCATGAATTTTAAAAATTATCTTCTTAAATAATTTTTTACTGTAACCAAATTTCCCACTCAAGTTATATTTTATCACTACATATGCTTTTCATGAGTTTCACTTAATTTATCGCATTTCATTTAATTAACTCTAATAATTATTTTTTATCATCGATATTTAAGTTAATCATATTTTCCTTTCTTTATTTTTTTTTCATGCAAACACTCTTGATGGAATAAAACAAAATTTTCAACTTTCATGAATTAAATCCCCTCTGAATATTTTATTTTACTTTACCATACTTTACTATTTTACTTACTGCGTTTTACTATTTATCATTCATTACAGCTTTTCCAAAATATTACTTTACAACCAACCAATTTCATTAACAGAATTTTCATTACAATTTATAAATTTCACTTTTATTTAATTATTTTTACCTACGGTAAAATAAAACACATAACACAAAAATGTTAAACATCAATGAAGTACCCAAGAAATGTTAAAATTATAAGTCGAGTATCAAAACTTCATGTCAGCAAATTTTAAAAATAGACTTACCGAAAAATAACTTCTACTGAAATTCATTTCAAAACTTGGAATCAATTTACTCTTAGCATTAATAAACACTTATCATTAAGACATTTTCATGGATTTTAAAAATCAACTTATTTAATTTTTTTCCAGTAAGCAAATTTCGCACTCAAGTTACATTTTATCACTACATATGCTTTTCAAGAGTTTTATTGAATTTATCACATTTTATTTAATTATTTTTTTATTAGTATTAAACTTAGTCATTTTATCGCTTAGTATTTAACTTAATCATTTTCTTGCTTGTTTTTACTTTATCGTTTTTTTTTCCCCGTTATTTTTAAACTTAGAAATTTTTCACAATTAGTAACAGGAATCGAACACACAAATTTTTCGAAACATTATCAAGTCTACAATTTTCATCCAACTAAGTTAATTTAAAAACTTGCAATCAATTTACTCTTAGTAGTAATTAACACTTATCATTAACAAATTTTCACGATTTTAAAAAAATCAACTTATTTAATTTTTTTCCAGTAAGCAAATTTCGCACTCAAGTTACATTTCATCACTTTATATGCTTTTCAAGAGTTTCATTTAATTTATCACATTTTATTTAATCAACTCTATTAATTATTTTTTGATTAGTATTTAACTTAGTCATTTTATCGCATAGTGGTTTACTTTATTATTATTTTTTTTTTCATACAAGCACTCTTGTTAGAATAAAACAAAATTTTCAACCTTCATGAATTAGAATCACTTTGACTATTTCATTTTCCCAATAATATTTTACTTTAACAACTAATTTCTTTAACAAAATCGATATCATTTATTTTAGTCTTTATCCTTTTCGAACGATACATTCAAATGGACAGCTATACGTTAGATTAAGAAACTTAATCTAAAATTTGACAAATTAAGTTAAAGCTAAATACTGACTAAAATTAAGTACAAAAGACTAACCTTTTTGGGGTGAAATCTCTCAAGTACCAGCTATCGCGAAGTTATTTAAAAACAGTGAATGAAATTGTAATAAGTGGATTGTTAATTATAACTCAATCTCACAAATTACAACTACACGCATGTTTTATTTGAAATCGCTGCATACGGCTGTTTGCCCATCGTCGATTTGCAGAAGGCATGCCGTAAAATCGCAAATCAACTCGGCTGTTGAAAAAAACTACCGTAATCCTACAGCACTTCGGTTGGTCCACACACAACGGTGCGAATTGAGGAAATGACTTTATCAATATTTCTATCTACCCTTTACCGATAACAGATAACAAACCCCACGTGCGAGTATGATTCATCCCTTAGCAAGTACGTCTTGTAAGTGATGTCACTGTTTCTGACCAATTAAAATTAGTTCATGTTTCTCAAATATCAAGCACATAGATCGACAATAGTCTGATGTCAGGTTTTCCAAACAAAATTTTAGATTTTAATTCGTAGTTTCGAATTAATTTCTTTTTCATTTCAAACTTATAAAAAAAATTTCCAGCTTGTAAGAATATTTCTTTCAAAAACAGATTTTTGATTCAAAACAGTATTTTTTCAAACTTGTAATATTTTTCTACTTAGAAAATGAAATCAAAAATTTTTGTTTTCTTTAATCATATAAAATGTTTTTAAGAAATAATTTCTCAAACTTGTAATATTTTTCCACTAATTAAAAAAAAATCATTTTTTTTTTCAATCATTTAAAAATAAATTTTTAATCTTACAACAATAAATTTTTCCGCAAAAATATTTTTTTCAAATCAAAATAATAATAATAATAATATTTTTGTAACATATTATTTTTTTTCTTTTCAATCTTTTTTTTTTCGCAAAACTATTTTCTTTTTTTTTTTTTTTTTCAAAAATTTTCAAACTTACAAAATAAAATTTTTTCAACTGAATCTTGAAACGAAATGCTTTAATTAAATTTAAAACTCAATATCACTTTACTCTTAGTATTAATAAGCAATAGCACTTAACCATTTACTCTTTGCACTCTAAGTATTAATTAACACACATGCATTAGAAATAATAATAATAATGTTTAAGATACTTACAAATCATTCACTCAAGCTTTCAAATATCCATCTAGCATGTTATTGTTCATTCGTGTGAGGGAACTTGTAATAAAACTTTACACATCAACCGAAATTATAAGCGAAAATATCACATTTTTAGCACTTAATATAATCCTACAATTAACAAATTGGTTTTAACTTTGAATTTAAGAAAAATAAAAACTATTACACACTTAGTAACATATCTATCGATGTATATTATTTCATGACAAATCACAAATAGGTGAGGATCTTTTATCGATCATGTGACTAACTAAGTTAAGAAAGAGCGTTCTTATCTCATATGAGAATTTATAAGTCTTTAATATTTCTCTTTAATGTAAGTGTATTGATACGTACGAGTTTGTGTATGTGAATATAACTGTGTATTGTTTTCAAACCATTGACATGTTTAAGCTTTACGGTTCTAATTTTGACTTTCCACTTAGCATTAGTCGAAGTCCTTCGCATGCATTAAACTATAGAAATATTACAAAAATTATATTTTCATTCAGTCTTAATTACAAAACCATACAATAAGATGAAGACAACACCGACAGTATAAAGATTACTTACAATAAAGTGCATATAAAAAATATATGTAAGAGTGATTTCAAAGTATAATCCATCAACCATATTCAACAACTCAATCAAAACACAAGTCTCTTTTAAAATGATAAACACAATTTATTCACACACACAGTAAAAGACAATTAAAAAAACTTTCATCTTTAAGTTAAACTCTTCAAAACTTTCAAGCGTATTTTTAACATCGATTGCATCAAATAAATCAGACACATGACATTTTAAACATGGACTATCAACATTCAAAGTAACGAAGTCACGAGTCAAGTTTTCCCAATTAACATTAAAAAGAGCCTGTTCGAAAAAAGTGTCGAACTTTCGACCCCTTGTTAATGATTCACATTCATGCACTCTCTCTCATGTAAAAAATGAATCCATTTTTACAATCCACACATTCTTTTTTAGAAAGGTAGTTTATGTTGCATATGAGCTCATCAAATAGTCACTTACGTAGAGAATCAGCCAGTTTACGAACTTCTTGTGATGTATATGTGCTGATTTTATCACATCGACAATCACAGGGATATTTTTTCTCAATTTCCGAAAGGATGTACTCTTTTAGAGTATAAGTCATAAGTTTGTCTTTGACACTACGTGAGATACAAGGGGACGCGTAGCACAATTTGTCAGTCTGGCTTTCCAAAAGTAGAACTCTATCAGGCATCAACTGGAACACTTCTCGTTTCAGTTTGAACAATCTTTGCACACTAACACAGATGTTACCATTCGCACTCGACTCTCCTTTTTTATAACAAAAGCGAAATCACGGTCTTCGATTAATTTTTGATTTATATTTTTACGTAGGCTTGAAATAAGTGATCTCCACACATCTGGTTCTAAGGAAATACCATCCTTAGTTGGTCGAAGAATACCATCTTTCCCACACGTATATCTTCTAATATGCACGCATGTACGTTTCCGAAAAGTATTCACCTAAAGTGAAAATACAATCACCCAAGTGTATCATATCATCAGGCTGTGGAGAAGCCTCAGTGTTCATTTTCATGTTCGTTGCATCCCATCTGTTCATCTTCAGGCTTCAAAGTTTCAGAATGATATTCACCAGCCTTTCAACCAGCCCTTCACCAGCCATGATCAATCACACGTGATTGACCATGTCATGCGCGAGATGCGAAACCGTCATCGACATTCGGTGTGATGTGAAAACCTGCTACCATCTTAAAATTACTCGTAGTAGGTCAGGATGAATTTGGAAGTCAAAGTGTTGGCATTTTCTAAAAATCTGAATACTGTGTAAAACAACTCAATTCTGCTCAAAAGTTCGTGTGATATTCTATGACGTCAGTAGCAAGAGATTTATGTACACTTCTCATTGGTTAAAGTGAATATTCATTGGTTTATAGTGGATGTTTGGAGAATCATTTTTAGAGTGATTCTGAGCTTTGAAAGACGTCGTGAAATTTTATTCTATGTACTTAGGATTTTTCTTCACCCGCTAGTGTTAAAACCTAGTTTGATTTATTTTTTAAGTTCACAGGAAGTTGTTTTAGTATTGTGACTCTTAATCCTATGAGAGTTAAGAATGACTAAGGCTAAAAAAAAAGATTGAAAAGAAAAAAAATAATATGTTACAAAAATATTATTATTATTATTATTTTGATTTGAAAAAAATATTTTTGCGGAAAAATTTATTGTTGTAAGATTAAAAATTTATTTTTAAATGATTGAAAAAAAAATTGATTTTTTTTTAATTAGTGGAAAAATATTACAAGTTTGAGAAATTATTTCCTAAAAACATTTTATATGATTAAAGAAAACAAAAATTTTTGATTTCATTTTCTAAGTAGAAAAATATTACAAGTTTGAAAAAATACTGTTTTGAATCAAAAATCTGTTTTTGAAAGAAATATTCTTACAAGCTGGAAATTTTTTTTATAAGTTTGAAATGAAAAAGAAATTAATTCGAAACTACGAATTAAAATCTAAAATTTTGTTTGGAAAACCTGACATCAGACTATTGTCGATCTATGTGCTTGATATTTGAGAAACGTGAACTAATTTTAATTGGTCAGAAACAGTGACATCACTTACAAGACGTACTTGCTAAGGGATGAATCATACTCGCACGTGGGGTTTGTTATCTGTTATCGGTATAGGGTAGATAGAAATATTGATAAAGTCATTTCCTCAATTCGCACCGTTGTGTGTGGACCATCCGAAGTGCTGTAGGATTACGGTAGTTTTTTTCAACAGCCGAGTTGATTTGCGATTTTACGGCATGCCTTCTGCAAATCGACGATGGGCAAACAGCTGTATGCAGCGATTTCAAATAAAACATGCGTGTAGTTGTAATTTGTGAGATTGAGTTATAATTAACAATCCACTTATTACAATTTCATTCACTGTTTTTAAATAACTTCGCGATAGCTGGTACTTGAGAGATTTCACCCCAAAAAGGTTAGTCTTTTGTACTTAATTTTAGTCAGTATTTAGCTTTAACTTAATCTGTCAAATTTTAGATTAAGTTTCTTAATCTAACGTATAGCTGTCCATTTGAATGTATCGTTCGAAAAGGATAAAGACTAAAATAAATGATATCGATTTTGTTAAAGAAATTAGTTGTTAAAGTAAAATATTATTGGGAAAATGAAATAGTCAAAGTGATTCTAATTCATGAAGGTTGAAAATTTTGTTTTATTCTAACAAGAGTGCTTGTATGAAAAAAAAAATAATAATAAAGTAAACCACTATGCGATAAAATGACTAAGTTAAATACTAATCAAAAAATAATTAATAGAGTTGATTAAATAAAATGTGATAAATTAAATGAAACTCTTGAAAAGCATATAAAGTGATGAAATGTAACTTGAGTGCGAAATTTGCTTACTGGAAAAAAATTAAATAAGTTGATTTTTTTAAAATCGTGAAAATTTGTTAATGATAAGTGTTAATTACTACTAAGAGTAAATTGATTGCAAGTTTTTAAATTAACTTAGTTGGATGAAAATTGTAGACTTGATAATGTTTCGAAGAATTTGTGTGTTCGATTCCTGTTACTAATTGTGAAAAATTTCTAAGTTTAAAAATAACGGGGAAAAAAAAACGATAAAGTAAAAACAAGCAAGAAAATGATTAAGTTAAATACTAAGCGATAAAATGACTAAGTTTAATACTAATAAAAAAATAATTAAATAAAATGTGATAAATTCAATAAAACTCTTGAAAAGCATATGTAGTCATAAAATGTAACTTGAGTGCGAAATTTGCTTACTGGAAAAAAATTAAATAAGTTGATTTTTAAAATCCATGAAAATTTCTTAATGATAAGTGTTTATTAATGCTAAGAGTAAATTGATTCCAAGTTTTGAAATGAATTTCAGTAGAAGTTATTTTTCGGTAAGTCTATTTTTAAAATTTGCTGACATGAAGTTTTGATACTCGACTTATAATTTTAACATTTCTTGGGTACTTCATTGATGTTTAACATTTTTGTGTTATGTGTTTTATTTTACCGTAGGTAAAAATAATTAAATAAAAGTGAAATTTATAAATTGTAATGAAAATTCTGTTAATGAAATTGGTTGGTTGTAAAGTAATATTTTGGAAAAGCTGTAATGAATGATAAATAGTAAAACGCAGTAAGTAAAATAGTAAAGTATGGTAAAGTAAAATAAAATATTCAGAGGGGATTTAATTCATGAAAGTTGAAAATTTTGTTTTATTCCATCAAGAGTGTTTGCATGAAAAAAAAAATAAAGAAAGGAAAATATGATTAACTTAAATATCGATGATAAAAAATAATTATTAGAGTTAATTAAATGAAATGCGATAAATTAAGTGAAACTCATGAAAAGCATATGTAGTGATAAAATATAACTTGAGTGGGAAATTTGGTTACAGTAAAAAATTATTTAAGAAGATAATTTTTAAAATTCATGAAAATATTTGATAGTGATAAGTGTTAATTAATACGAAAAGTAAATTGATTGTAGATTTTGGAAAATTAAATGGATAAATGTATAAAAATAATAACGTATGTGATAATTTAAAATATTAACAATGAAAAAGAATCAAAGACGATTAAATGAATCTAAATCGTAAACGAGTTGCTATTTTAGTAAACTCAAACTAGAGTGAAAAGCATTTTAGTAGGAACATGTTAAAATCTCTTGTGCTAAGAAAAATAAATAACTTTTAAGCATAATTTTGTAACTGGAATAAATGTATGATAAAATGATTAAGTTAAGTATTAATGAAAAAGTAATTATTAGAGTTAATTAAATGGAATGTGATAAATTCAATGAAACTCTTGAAACGTATATGCAGTGTTGGAATGTAACTTGAGTGCGCAATTTGCTTACTGGAAAAAATTAATTAAGTTGATTTTTTAAAATCTGAGAAAATTTGTTAATGATAAGTGTTAATTACTACTACGAGTAAATTGATTGCAAGTTTGACATGATTGCAAAAATTGAAGACATGATAACGTTTTGAAAAATTTGAAGGTTCGATTCCTGTCACTACTTGTGAAAAATTTCTAAGTTTAAAAATATGGGAAAAAAACGATAAAGTAAAAACAAGCGAGAAAATGATCAAACTCTAAAATATACTAAAAAAAAATCGAAATCACTAAAAATAATCTAAGTCTGAAATGCTTGAAATTAGTTAAAGACTAAAAAGTTAAGAAAATAGTTAAAGACTGAAAATAATTGAAAAACGCTAAAATAGTGAAAAAAAAATCAAAGTGCTAAATGACAGGAAAAAACGTTAAAGTTCAAAATGTGTGAAAGAATATTTAAGTTAATTATTTCTTCGAAAATTTAACAAGTAAGAAAAAATATTTTGTTGTATGAAAGTCAAAAAAAAATTAGTTAAGAAAATTATTTCTTCGAAATTTTTACAAGTTAGAAAAAATATTTGTCAATTTGACAAAGAAAAAAAGAAATTAGTTAAGAAAATTTAACAAGTTAGAAAAAATAAAAATGATAAAGTTTGAAATGCATGAAAAAGAAAATCAAAGTTTAAAATATATTTCAAGTCCACAAAGCATTGAACCAAATCTAAAATCTCGAATGGGTTGTATTTAAATAAATCTTTACTTAAGTGAAAACTTTGTTATTATGAAAAATAATAATAATGATGATAGTTTCAATTATGAGCTGAAATACAGTTAATGATATGCCATGATTAGTACTAAAGAGTGAATTAACTGATGGTTTTAAAATTAATTTAATTGTAATATTCGTTGTCATGGTACAGATTCACATTAAGACTGAAAGTGTGATGGAAAATATAGCATAGTGGTTAGCATACGTTTTGGCTAACTCAAAGTTTGGGTGTTCGATTCCCGACACTCTGTAAAATAAAAATAATTAAATTCGCGAAACTTTGGTTGTCTTGACAACCATTCGTCGAAATTATTCAAAGTCCGAAAAAAAAAAGAATCATCGAAAGAATGATAAATATAACAGAGTTGGGATTTATTTTTACAAGTATAATAAATGCATGAAAATAATAAAATGACAGTGTAAACGATTAATAACGCGATTAAAACATAACTCATGAAAATGTATAAATCATATTGAATATTAAAGCTGATTGATCTAACTTGTGAAAAATCTTCAAAATTGATCTGCATTTGTATGCAAATTGCATTGGCAGATGAAAAGAAGTTGATGGGGTGTATTTAATACACCGGGCTGGTTGGTGGGACCGTCAACTTAAAACATAAATTTATTTTGTAACAAAGTTCAGAAACGTAGGGAAAATCTTTCACGGTAAAAAAAAACGACAAAGTCCAGTATGTTTGAAAAAAAAAAAAAAAACACTGGAAATAGCTCTGTACAACTTCATGAGGATGGCATGACAAAAAGTATCACACATTCTTATGACAACAATTGTGACGTTTTGTCATACCCTAAACAGGTTGCCACTCGAAAACCATCGTATAAGGTTACGGAAAAATATTCTAAGTCCAAAAACTTTTCACGGTAAAAACGACAAAGTCTAAAAATATCCCTGTAAAATTTCACGGTAAAAACGCGAGCAAAAACGAGGAAGAGCAAAAACTCGAGCGAAAATGTAGCCGAGCGAAAACGAGGAAGGGCGAAAACGTAGTCGAGCGGAAGCGAGGAAGAGCGAAAACGAGGAAGGGCGAAATCACGAGAAAAAACCCTCGTCACCTTCTTCAAGTTCGAGGCGCAATCGTCAGGGGGTGGGAGGCGGAGGAGGCGTAACCCCAAGGTCAGAGGGGGAGTGGGAGGAGATGTTACCACCACCACCACCTCCTCCTGCCGCAGAACTGTCCTTTTCCCACTACTAATAGGTGTTTGACAATTTCTTTCATAATTGACTCGAAATTCTTCTCTTTCAACTCCATGGAGAGGAAAAAAATACTGTGTCATTTACACCCTGCTGCATGAGATATGATTTTACACTTTCCAGGTCATGTAAAGCATTAGAAAATGTAACAGTTTTAATGGAAGTTTCATCTTTACTTTCTACATCATAATCGATATTCATTGGCAGCACCCCCCCCCCCCCCGACCTTTTTTTTTTTTGCTTCGGACAAGATGGATATATCATTTGGTAAACAATCCAATATTTCCAAACTCAAATTAATTTTAAAAAAACATTTCGCCTGTTAAAATAATTCGTTAATTCGGGATTTATAATTCGTTAAGTAGAGCTTTTTGACTTCATTTTACTATGGAAAAAAGAAAAATTCGCTAAATCAGATCGTTAAACAGAGGTTTGTTAAATCGGAATCCGACTGTAGTATTAACCGAGTTTTAAGTTTTTCCATTGATAACTTTCTTACACTTGTATACTGCCGTGCTAAGCACAAATGCCGTATCTGCACTTTTTGTCGAAATTGAGTTATTGTCACCAGGTGGTTCTTTGTCACATATTTTACCCTAATACAATGTTTCATAGTCATTTGTCGACGGGAAACATTTTTTAAAAAATTCTGGAAAAGTTTCATCTGAATCAAATACATGAAGACGCATAACTTTAAACGGGAATTTCTCATTTTGAAATCAGCTGCAGATACCACTTTTGCGTTTAGCACCGGCAGTATAGTCATACATTGTCCATGCGTCCCATGTTTTTCCTTTAAAGTTCACAAGCAGGCCTGGATGTATAAATTTTGGGCCTCTTGCAACAAAATCTGTAGGGCGTCTTCCTAGAAGCCAGCAGTGTGTATTTGCATCGTTAATAAGTTTTAGTGCTAGTTTTTTTTTTTTTTTTCAGTTTTTTTGTCAGTTTCTTGGGCTATTGGGCCTCTTAAGGACGTGTGCCCCACCGCACTGCGAGGTCTGCGGGTACGCAGATCCGGGCCTGTTCACAAGTATTTTGATAGCTATTAAAAACTCAGAATCACAAATTTTCCAGACAATCTGTAAGAAATTCTGAAATTGTATTGGACTTGAAATCTACATGAAGCTTAGAGAAATTATTGTATACTTTTTAGTTCATTTTAAAAATTAGTACTTTAAAACAAATCATTTGCATTGAAAAAGGCGTTTCTTGTAACGCCGAAAGGCGACGTATCTGCTGTAATCTGCAATTTGTGCTGGTTGACGTTGTTATTTCTTACTTTACTTTTCAACATAAAGGTATTTATTTATCTTATGGTAAAAATGATTTTCAAGAGACTACAAAATTTTTAACTCTGGATTTAAACGTCAGCATTTACAAAATAACTGCATTACTGTAATTACTAACAAATTTATTCAATAAATGTCACACAAATCAGAAAATCCAATGCAAATTAAGCGAAACTTAATACAGTGAAACCTGTGTATAACGATAACCTGTCTGTAACAATATTTTTTTTTTGGCCCCAGCAAAATGTCAGCATGAATAATCAAACTGTCTGTAACGATAACCTGTCTATTACGATTTTTTCTTAGGTCCCAACAGTATGATTGTATACAGGTTTTACTGTACAGTAAACTCAAATCTTTATTGCGTTTCCAATAATGTATTTAATTTCCTTTTTTAATCTACTTTCCCAGTAATAGTCAAAAAAAAAAAAAAAAGACGGGATGGAAGGATTAAATAAGCATCTTTAAAACATTGCTACAAACAAAAAGAAAAAAAAATTAAATAAGCATCGAAGTATTAAAAATAAGAAAGTAGGGTGTTGAGCTGGGGTAAAATGTCTGTCGGTCTGTCCGTACCCCTACCCCCTAATAACTTTTAAGTGAATAGCCAGATTCGAGCAATTTTTTTTTTTTTTTTTTTTTTTGTTTAAAAGATCTCGGCGGGGACACCTCACTCCCATAGTTTATTTTTTAATTTTAACAATTTTCTTTCAATTTTGAACAGTTCAAAAAAACATAACATTAACACCTACGGGGAAATTCAAGGCAGATATAAATCCCAAACATAAAGACGAATTTGCTTCAAGCAATCTTTGTTAGAAAACCCTCTTGATGAAGAACATGTTTAGAAAATAGTTTTTTGATTTGAACAATTTTCCGTTCAATTTTGAACAGTTCAATTGCTTTAACATAAGCGCCTACAGGGAAACTAAAGTCAATATAGATATCAAACTTAAAGCAGAGGCGGATCCACAGAGGAGGGGGAGGCGATTGTGGCGATAGCTCGCCCCCCCCCCCCCTTTCCAAAAAAAGGGTTTGTACATTCAAAAAATTTCCGGGAAAAGGTCACCAAACTCTCCTCTCCCCCTCCCAACAAATTTAAAAAATCGCCTACAACTATATTTTCACGACTTTAATTCCAAAAATTTTCCAGTGGAGAGTCCCTTAACTCCCTCTCTCCAATGTCATCGAAGATCGTCAAAAACTGAATTTTTTGAGCTTTAATTTTGAAAAAATCGCCGGAATCGAAAACTTTTTCGAAAATGTCGTTAATGAGGAACTTTAGTTATATTTTTAGAACTTCAGTTCCGAAAATATTCCGGGGGAAAGCATCCGATCTCGAGTCTTTCCCTTAACATCAGTAAAGACATACTATCATCACGTTTTGGAAGCTTCAATATTGAAAAGTTGAGGGTTAGCTTCTGAACCCATCCCTTCCTTTAACGCTACCGAAGATAACCAACCATTGCATTTCAAGGCTCCAATTTCGAATAATGTCCGATGAAAAGTTTCAAACCCCGTTTCTTCTCCCTACGTCATAAAAAATGGCTTATCACTGCGTTTTCAGGGCTACAATTTCGAAAATTTTCCGAAGAGAAGCCCCATGTCCTTCTTTCTTCATCTTTCACCATATTCAAAGATCGTCTAAACTAAAACAACGTTTTTGGAGAAATCCTACACCGAAAAGTCTCTGGGGAAAAGTCCTGAACCCCATGTCTTCTACTACGTCATCAAAGATGGCTTACAATTGCGTTTTTAGGACTTTAATTCCGAAAATTTTCCCGGTGGATAGCCCCTGAACCCCCTGGTTTTTTAGCATCACGAAAGATACCTAATTTTTTTTTTTTTTTTTTTTGAAGCTCTAATATCATAAAACGATTGGGGTGAATTTTTGAATCTCATCCTTTCTCTTCAAGAAAAAAAGATAGCAAAAAATTGTGTTTTCGCAAACATACCCTTAAATTTCAAAAAAAAAAAAAAATTCCGGAGAGGGACCTTCAAATTTCCCTTCCTCTTATTAGCCACCAAATAGTCCAAAAGTGCGTTCCTGACAAAAAAAAAAAAAAAATCGGGGGAAATCCTGCAAACACTCCTCCTTATGCGCAAACATAAAACAACTCAATCAATAAACAAATCAATAACTATCTTCTTTTTTTTTAATGCAATTTTAGTATTTCTTTCTATTCAGTACCTTTCTCTTCATTATGTTGTTCGGTACCTTTCTTTCGGCAACCTTTCTTTTATAAGGAAAAAAGTTCAATTGAGGACCTGAGTGGCTACTGAAAATACTTCACAAGTCCTCAAACGAATCAAAAGTTGAAGAGTTTAATTTAATTTAATTAACCCCACCGTCCTCTGCAGGCACGACTCCTCCCGGAGCCTGGCGTTCATGTCCTACACTCATGCACATACACACTCACCCACATACACGCACGCACTTTTACCGACATACACACGCCAACGTGCGTACACACAGGTCTACGAACACACACAAGCCTACACATACACGTACACAACTGTACACCCACCCAAGAGGAGGGACAGGAGCCGTTTTCTAGAAACAAGTGAGTAGGATAGTAACCAATAAGTAGAGTCCTGTCGCAACTCGTGATTGCGAAAAACATAATTTGAATTCAAAATTTCGGAATTCAAATTAATTATAAACTTTGTTTTTTTTTTTTTCAATTTTTTATTCTTTGTACTCGAAACTTATAACTTTCATCTAAACTCCTTGAACAATACGGATTTCGGAAAAAAAAAAAAGAAAAAGAAAAAAAAAGAAAAGAAAAACATGCTTCAGTTCCTACTTAAAAAAAAAAAAAAAATAGTTTGAATTTTGACATCTTGAATTCAAATTGTGTTTTTCGCAATCACGAGTGTGTGTATGTAGGCGTATGTGTTTGTGTGTGGGGGTATGTGTAAGTGTGTGTAGGCATGTGTGTTTGTGTCCGTGTGCTGGCATAAGTGTGTGGGTAGTTCTGTGTATGAATCTGTGTGTGTGTGGGGGGGGGGGTATGTGTATGTGTGTAGGCATATGTGTTTATGTCTGTGTGCAGGCATGAATGTGTGGGTAGTTGTGTGTATGGTTTTGTGTGTGTGTATGTGTAGGTGTTTGTATGTATGCGTGTATGTGTTTGTGTATGTGTGTATATGTGTTTGTGTGTGTGTAGTTGTGTATGTATGCGCGTGTGTGCAGGACATGGATACAACCTGGAGACGGCTTTCGCTATAGGAGCAGCATCGTGAGGAGCCGGTCGACGGTGATGCTGCAGAGGGTGGCGACGGGAAAATAAAATGATAGCACGCCAAAAACAGTCAAATAAAAGTAATAAGCAATCGTGATTGCTCAAAAAGGGCCGTGGTAACCTGATCTGTAAGGCATTGGACTCGGGGCCGGAGGGCCTCGGGTTCGATCCTTGCTGGTATATAAAAACAATGGAGGCAAGGCACTTAGTATGCAGTCCTCGACATAAATGCAGTTGTAGTCAGTTGTGACTCTTGAATAGAATAGAATTGATCAAAAAAAAAAAAATTAGTCACCCCCTTCCTTCCTTTGTAGTTTATCATTTAATCGCCCCTCCCAGCAGGGTGCTCTGGATCCGCCACTGATTTAAAGGCGAATTTACTTTAATAAAATTTTGTTGCAAATAGCTCTTGATAACCAACTTCTCGACTCCTGTGCGCGTTGTTTTAATGCTGCAATGCAGTCGTTAGCATATATTTGAATCAAAATATCTGCAAGTGAAAATTTAAATGGACCGTTGCCGCTTCCAGTGTTGTCTTTAACTCAGTGTGATCAACTGGACTCTTTCATACATCTCAACTCTATGTTGATGACTTTTGATGACAAGATGGCTCTCGGTGCTAATCTTATTTTGCTACACGGAACGTGAATGGATTTAAGGTGCAAACGTAATATTATTTGATTAGTTTCACGAATAAAATAAAATAAATTATGTTTTTCATACAAAAATTAAATGATTAATACGATTCCAATTACTGAACTCTTTTCTTCCAATTGTAACTTAATTCACGTTAATAAAGTACTCAAGATGTCGAATTTTAGAAAAATGATTTTTGCCTTACGTTTACCATTTTCCCCGAGTTATTTCCATCATTGATCATGAGTAAATGTTTGCTTTATTTTTTCCTTTTCTTATTTTCCTCTGAAACTACAATTAATCGCAAGCTCTGCGCAATTCATATTTGCATTCGTGTAAATGAGTCACACAGGTGATATATTTGTCATATTCATTTCCAAGAGAAACATCTGTTGCTCTGCAAATTTTTTTGAGAGTTTTTTAGTCCAGGTTATTGCTTTCTGAATTAATTAGGAAGATCTCATATGGAAATTTACAATTTCTAAATTTCTAAAAATGTTATGTATCGTTTTTTTTCCTTTACATTTGTTGAAATTTTTAATGTTTGGATCTTCTTGAACGTTACACGATACAGGCATGGTTTTGGGGAATATTGGATAAAATGGCAATTTTTGATCATTCAGGTACCTATTTTAGATCCACTCATGAAATATTTTATAAAAGTTTTTTAAATATTTACTAAGTACTATAAAAAAAAAAGTATATTCAGTCAATAATAAGCAAACCAACATTGTATGTCACAAATTACAACTAACATATGTGGCAGTGAGAAGCAAAGGGATGTAAGTGGACATTTTCAAGTTTTGAGTACTAAATCACCTTTAAAGATAACACCTTAGGTAGGCTTGCATTGAATTTTTTCTAAATCATGCTGTACAACAGTACCTACCAGGGCTACTTGTCCCTAAACAGAGCAGAGGTTCCCCTATTATTTGTACTGGTTATCTCCAAATTTTAAATTTTGTCATACATCCGTTTGCTTCTCACTTCCTCATATATGCGTGAGTTTGGATTCATTATGGCTGCTGTTTACTGTGTAGAAGCATTAATGATGGAACTTATTTAAATTTGGCTGAAAAAACTTCAGAAATTCAGCTGCATTTCATTTAATTCTCAATATTTTGTTTTAGTAACATTCACAGCAAAGATGAAATCTATTCATAATGAAGAAAAGAGGTACAAAAATTTTTTAGTTAGAGAAGTATTCTTAATACAGTTTGGAAGAAACACTGTTATACGGATTTACCAAACTAACTAACAGAATCAAGCAATCGTCAAGCTTTAGAACCTCCAGGCCCGTCAGTTAGGGGGATCAGGAGGGGACAATTGACTCCACCTGGCTTTAAGAATTTTCATTGTGTTCCTTCTCCTTAAAAAAATTTTAATACTTTCTCTAAACTTTCTCAAAGTTCTTTTTTTTTTTTTTTTTTTGCATTGAGAAAGGTGTTCCTAGTAACCCTGAATTGCATATATTATGCAATATTCCTTCTAATTTTGTGCCTTTATATTGTTTTATGAGCAGTTACAATACTGAACAAATATGTTTCATTTTAATAAGAAAATTTTATTGTTTTCTAAGATTTTGCACAATTTTTATATCATCAGGATACCATTAATTATTATATTACAAAAATTAAAAAATTGGGGGGCTATATTTTGGTGTGAAAAAAAGAGAGCACAGGTTTTAAAGGTTTTTACAAACTACTGGAATACACACTTAATCACTTAATAATTTTTAACTATTGCCGAAATAAAAACTACCAGGGTTGTTTTTTTTTAAACTTCCGATTGTGCCGCTAGACGGCAGGGCGAGTGGCATCGGCCAGCAATGCGTGGCAGTCGACTGCGCACCTCTCCCGCTACAATCTCACTCGTTTTCGGGCATCCGACGCCATTACCAGTTTATCTAGCAACACATAAACATGGCTACCACTATAGAATCTCCCGCCAAGTGTGAGTTGCGAAGTGTTATTCGCTTCTTGTAAGCTGAAGGGTTATACGCAGCAGAAATTCACCGTAGAATGAAACGAGTATACGGTGAAAGTTTTATGAGTGACAGATCAGTGCGTGATTGGTGAAGGAAATTTAAAGATGAACGAGGTGACATTCATGATGAAGGGGGCCAAGGACGAAAGTCGGTCGCAAACGAAGACCTCGTTGATTGAGGTGACCAAACTGTAAAAAGCAATCGGAGGTTTACGATTACGGACCTATCCGATCAGTTTCCTGAGATTTCAAGGTCAGCCCTATACACTATTGTAACTGGCAAGTTAGGCTACAAAAAACACTGTGAAAACCCATCTCAAATCACTGGCGGCAAACTTCTATGAAGAAGGTATTAAGAAGCTTGTACCCAGGTATAAAAAATGCCTCAATTTAAATGGCGATTATGTTGAAAAGTAACTAATAATGTAAGTAACGTTTGATAATAAATTTATTTAATTGCTCTCACTAGTTTTATTTTTATACCACATCGGAAGTTGATAAAAAAACAGCCCTCGTATTTTTGCCGTTGACATTTAAGTTATTTTCTCGCGCTAGTTTCTGAGGAAAGATTATTATAGGTAGTGATACTACTATGTTTTAATTGTGAAACAACGTCAATGTCTTCTTTTTTCCTTTTTTGTTTTCTCTTGATAAACTTTTTGTTTATTAATAGAACATGATGTTTGTTTTTTTATTTGTTTGGCTCTTTTTTTTTTAAATCTGAAATGCCATTTTATTCATTTTCTTGGTGATATTTTCAGGTATTTTAAAAACTAAGGATCACAAATCTGGAAATGGATTTTGATAGAAAAGATGGTAAGTTTTAAAGATGTTTTCACCTAGTTTTTCTGTATTTTTCATGCTTTCTTTATTTTTTTTTTGGAATTTCATTTTTATTTTATATTATTTGCTTCCCAGGTCAACAGAAGTATCCTACACAGGCCATGGGTTGAATATCCTTAATGTAGATCAATCACAGAAAACCTTACAACTTACAATTGTTATTAGATTTTTGACCCTATATATTCTATTAAAAATAAAATTTATACCCAATTGAATTTTGAAATGTTTATTAAATTTTGGAATATTTGCAAACTTAATGAAATAAGAAAAAGCAGTTTTTTTTTAGTATTTGCGTAAAAGTTTTGGAAAAAACATAATATGTAGTAAGAACTTAAACAATGTAGAATTCTTAAAGTCAAAACAGAACTGTCAGCCCCGCCTACATGAATCCCGTCTTCTCCTTAACATATAATATACCATTAAGCAGGGTTTTTGATCATGCCATAAAACGTTCTATGCTTTACTAAACTGATGCTTGTCTGAAAATGCAATAATAAATCATTAGCTATTTAAAAGAAGTAATGAATGTTAGTGATAAAACGTTTTTGGAATAAGCTCAACTAATAACAAAATAATATAATAATTAGGTATTTATACATTATTAGTACATACGAAATTTTTAAATGTAAAAATGAAAGAAAATTAGAATTTAAATTAAAAGATTTTTTTGTTTTGTCATCACTTTTCCTGCATTACTTTTTGAAGAATTCCATAATATGGGATTGCCTGGGGAAAGCTTTTGCGGAACATTTTTGTATTCAAAACCAAAATGAAAATTATAATCTTCTCTTAGCTTTTCAAAGTGCTTATTTTCTGCTCAACTTAAGCTGTTGTGTTTTCTGGGAGAAATATCAACTTCTCATTCAAAAACTTTAATGGAACCGTCCACTATTTCCCAACATTGTCCAAAAACAGAGGAGAAAAAAATTATCTTTCTGGTTTTATCATATAAAATTTCTTTGAAAAAATAGTTGCAAAAGCAGACCAGTCTGATTCAATTATTTGGGAAAAGTATTAGATTATGCAAGGATCTTTAACATTGCATCCATGGAGAAAATTAGGTTCTTGAAAGCTTTCTTCTTTTAAGTGAGATATTCATTTATCCATTACCCAATTAAGCGGGGCTGGCAGTGAAATAAAATTTTATTGCTACTTTCCCTTCTTCCCAAAAAGTTTTGATCCCTTCCAAACAGGGTTGATTGATTTAAATCATGACTTCAATCAAGTGATTTAAAAAAAAAAAAATCTTTGATTTTATGCCAGTGATTTTTTTAACAAAATCATTGATTAAAATCAGTTGCATTTATTTTTATAAATTAATTTTGCATTTTTAGAATGTGTGACTCTAAATTTAACGATAGTACTGCATTTTACAATCTTTAGTGCAGCTGACAAAGCAACATAGATCCCTCTTTCTGTATATGTAACAAGTTTTCAAACTCTTTCAATATTGTTTTTACTCCAAAATTAGTTGTTCAGAACAAAATAAAAATTTGCAGTTTTTCTCATACACCATCACAAATATGTTATAGTCAAGAAAAGTAATTGTTCAACATATTATTTTATACTAAAAATGTAAATGATGATGGAAACCTTATCTTTTAGCAAAGCGTGAAACAAAATCACATCTTATCAAAACATTATAATATATTAATAAATCTTTAAAAAATATTGAATATTTGAAGTGCTTTTCCTATTTTTAAAAGTAAGCTGAATGGTTTCATTAGTTCAAATTGCTTTATTGTTAACGTTTTTTTTTTCTTTGCCTTCTTCATCCCAATTGAACAATTGAATCCATTTCAGAACTTTTGTTGACTTTAAGCTGAAGACCATAGATAACTGCCAAATTTTAAGAATTTTTTCTTCTAAAAAGTATGGAAATTATAATTCTAGGAAATAGTGGTATTACTGTTTCCTAGAATTATAGTTGAAGGATTGGTGGTTGTAGCTGGGGGTGGGGGGGGGAGGTAACCTTTAATTTTAATTTGAATCATGTATTTGTGGAAACAGGTCTACTTAAACTATTATTGAAAATAGCTATTGCCATGAAATGAAAATAGCTAAAAAGTTGCTTTTCATCTATAGTATGAAATATATTATGTTAATAAATGTAAAATAATTACTACCCACAAATTTTTGAAGATTTTTTAAAAAAAAATCTGATTTAAATCAAAAAAATCCAATTTAAATAAAAAAAATCATGAACCCTGCCTCCAAACATAAATCTCGGACAGTCTACCTCCCCTCCTCTGAAAAAATTCAGTTTTAGCCCATGGAATTTTGTACTTAACAAAACTTGATGAATTTTTGCACAATTCATTTATTCAGTTTTGTCATTTTTATTGGTATTTTAGGATTTAGTTATTTAGATGGCATACCTATGAAAATTTCTGCAAAGTTTATACCTCCACGCCCAGTTGCTCTCCCTATAGCTTTTGATGCAGAGTTACCACCAGATTTACTAGCTGAGCAGGTATAGTATTTGCTTTCAGCAGCATTTTTTGTTTTGAAATCTCAGTTTATTCTTGTAAATTATGTAGTTTATTCCAAATTTTAGACAATGAGTTTCAAAAATATAAATATTTACTCTACAGAAATTTCAGATTGTTTATTTTGTTCAAGTATATGCATGAGTTTTAAAAATACTAATAAAATATAAATTCCTGTTCTGTACTCAAGTGTTGTTTCACCAGTTTATCAGCTTTGCTACTTTGCAAAGTTAACTTACTTTACTGAGATGTTCACTACTTGCAGTTCCTTATGGTTAATCCGGAATGATGATCCCAAAAAAATTAAAACTACAGTGTCTAGAAGTCATAATGAGCAGTTTGTTATTGCTAAAGGCAGGGTTCGCCAATATATATATATCACGATATTTGTCTTGAAAATGTTATGTTTTGATATTTTCAATATTAATTTTTTCAACTACAGTATTTTCAATATAAAAATTATATTAATCATAGTAATATTGTTTATTATTCGTTTATTAAAAGTTATGTACTGTATTTTTATGCAGGGGTGCCCACAGGGGGGGATTATGGCGCAAGTTGCGCCATCAAAATTTTTGGGGGGGATTTTTTTCCCGGGAAGTTTTTTCTTTAGAGCATGAAATTTTTGAATTTTGGAAAGAAAAAATATTAAAACTCATTCAACAAAAAATAGATGCATTAATAATGCTTTTTTCGCGTACTCTAGAGGGCAGACTCCTTACGCCCCCCCCCCCCCCCCCACCCCCCCCCCCCCCCCCCCCCCCGCAGTTTTTCAGAAGTGAGGTCGCCATTTTCATTTTAGCGATTTAACTAACGAAGAAAAAGGAAAACTTCGTTGTATTAAGAAATTAAAATAGTAACTGTGAATGAACATTTGAAATAATAGTGCCAAAAAGTTTTTTTGTGAAATTTGAATGGAAAATGTAATCTTAAAATACAATTTAGAAACATCCATGATTCTCTTTTATTAAAAATATTTAAGTAAGGGCAGCGGACATGTACGCTTCAAACATTTTTATCAACGAAAACAGAAGTATTCAATACACTATTCACTAGGCCACAGAGGAGGTATTTGTGCCTAACAGGGTTACCAGACGTCCCGGATTTCAAGGGACAGTCCCGTATTTTGAAAAATTGTCCCGCGTCCCGAGGAGCTTCCATACGGGACGACTAAAGTCCCGTATTCTAGCGGATAACAATATTTTACAGAACGAGACATTATTTTAAGGAAAAAAATAAAGTGAAACAAAAAATGTGAAATAATGAGCAATAAGAAAATCATGTGGCAGCAAACGCAAAAAATGTTTTCCTTTTGATTTGGTTTGTATGTTTTTGCTTTTGCAGCAGACCATTAGGAGCCGCAGGGGTGCCCATCTAGGGGGGGAGGGTTCATGGCGCAGACTGTGCCGTTGAAATTTTTAGGCGGCGTTGTTTTGAGGGGTATTTATCTCATTTTTGGTTTAAGGCACCTTTGCTTTTTTTGGGGGGTGGGGAGGGGTCTCCACGATATTGAGAGAGGTGCATCCTTGCCCTTAGAGGAGGCACCCCTGAGGAGCCGAATGGTTGCTTCTTTGCTCATTGACTAATATTTGAAATATATCTCTGCGCATGCGTCGTTATTCGCAATGAAAACGATTTTTTATACTTTGATAGACGACATTTTGTTAGGTTTAATGCTTTGTTGAGATTGAATTTACAGCGACGTCTCAAAAATACCCCCCCCCCCCATTTTTTCCATCTAGAATCTTGTTCCGTATTTACTGTTCTTAAATCTAGCAACCCTGGTGCCTAATCAGAAACTATAGGCCAAGCTCAAATTAAAGTATTGTGCATAGAGTAAAATTAGCATAATGGAAGGGAGGACCAGCGACAAAACTAATATGGTGCACGCCTTGTGTCTCGGCGGCCCTGGTTATACAAAACCATGCTTCATGGTTCTTCAGTTTAAAAAAAATATACATAAATAAATAGGGCAGCTTCATTAGGATATCCCATAGGCTAGGGGTAGCCGAAATATTCTTTTTTTTTTTTTTAATGAAAAATGTTGTCCTGAAAATCATTACTAAGTGGAGAAAAATGTATGGGTCACCTAAATAAGTTTGAGATAGAGGGGGGGGGGAACCAGTCCAATGCAAAGAGAGATTCAAAGTTTTGTAATGAATACCCACAACAAAAGTTCGAAATGTTTGAATGTAAAAATCGTAAGTAAATCAAAGCTTGATCATGAGATGCAGGTGGCATATTTAAAATAAAATGAAGTGAAATAGAGACCTAAGGTATCTCAGAAAATTATCACATCCGTTCAAAATGTTAAACCACAAACGCTTGTATTGGAAGAAAACAAAAATATTAAGCGAGAAATTGAAAACTTTATTATGGAAAGTCCAACCAAATAATCGTGTTTGGCAAAGGAAAATTGGAAGAAAATGTGAACACAATATGTTTACCAATAATTAAAATTTACAATGAAGATAGGAGAGACGTAGCCAAACTGAAAAGAAGAGTGGGGAACTCCAAACCCTTCTTTTTACGTCCCCAAAGCTGCCCTGTGAGTGACTTTTTAAAACTTAGGTTTTGAAAAACTCCCGGGAAAACGTTCTCAAACCCCATCTCTTATCTTAACGTCATTAAAGATGGCCTACTCCTGAGAACTTAGGACTGCAATTTCGAAAAACCATGAGAGTACTCCCAATGTAACCTCCGAGAAACGCCTTCTAAATTAATCATTCATCATCATTCAAAGCTGAATAAATTTCGTCTTTTCTACTTTAATTTCAAATAAAAAACTCGCTGAGGTTTCCCGAAGCTTCGTTCTCCAAATATTACCGAAGATCTTCAAAAATTTCATTGTAAAAGGCATCAATTCATAAAATGTTTCGGGGAAAATCTCCAAAACTTTCTACACCTCTAATATTATTTAAAATCATCTACGATTGAGTTAACTGAATTTCAATTTTAAAAATTTGCCAGGGGAGGACTCCCAATCTCTCCACCCATTAATATTACCAAAAATCTTCTAAAACTGGTTTTAACAGGTCGAATTTTTTTCGAGAGAATGGCTCCCCCCCCCCCCCCCCTTTCCTCTCTCTCTCGCCAACATCATCAAAAATGTCTTACATCTCGCTTTTAGTGCTTCAATTATGAAGCATTTCTGGTCGCGAACACCTTCAAAACTCCCCCCTCCCTCTTTTCATCGAAGGTTGGATTAAATTACATTTTCGGAGCTTTAATTTCAAGAAACTGGCGGTGCACTAAATTTTCAACAAAAAAAGTTTACAATCGCATTTTTAAGGCTTCAGAATTTCAAAAAAAAGTCGGGGATAGGGACGCATCTCTTTTCCTTAATATCACCATAGATCGTCCAAAACTGCATTTTTCAAACTACTATTTTAAACTTTTTCCAGGGGGAGAACCCCCGGACCCCACCCCTATACATGTCACAATAAGAAATAATTCACAATTGGGAATACGTGCTTGGAGTTTGCATTTTGAAAAATTATAGAACGATGACCCCGAGTCTCTTCCTCCCTTAACATAACCACAGATCGTCTAAAACTGTGTTTTCCAAATAACAATCTTGAAAATTTTCGGGGGAGATGCCCCAGATCCCCTCTTCTGAACATAATTAAATATAACGTACAATTGTGTTGGAAACTTAAATTTGGAAAAAAAATATCGGGAGATGCTATCCTGTACCTCATCTCCCCTTCCTCCCAAACTTAAAATATAGTCTTAAACTGTGTTTTTATGTCTTCGATTTCGAAATAATGCAGGAAGGTAGCCCTCCGACACCCCCTAATTCTGATTGAATATTATCCTTACGATTAAACTTATATTGCTAGTACTAAGGTCTAGTAATATGACTACCCCTGCTAAACCAGAAGCCAAATCTTCTATCTCTCTCTGCACATTAAAACATGCGTTTGAAACAATTGAGGGGCCGCCAAAGCGTACCCCCCCCCCCCCCAGAAGTTTTTAGACCTATCGACGGCTCTGGTACTCTTTCCAAAATTTAATGACCGTGTCTCTTTTTCAATGAAGGGAATACACATCACAGACAGCATGGAGTTGGTGTCCGTTTCAAAGTTCCATTTCTTTTCAATTTTTTATGCATTTTCTAGAAGTAGCACAATTCTGCATGAATACGTGAGACAGTGATGAGAGTCACCTAAAATTGCGTTTCTAGTACTGCAATTTCGAAAAATTTATAGGAGAGAGCCCCTGACTCTTTCCTTCACACGATCAAAGCCAAGCCTAAAATTGCGATTTTGGAGTATCAATTTCAAAAAACTGCTGGGTTAAAGGCACCGAAATTCACTTTCTACTAACATTATAAAGATCTATCAAAACTGCGTTTTTAAAGCTAAAAGTTCGAAAATTTAAGTGGAGCGCCCCCCTCCCACACCCCCTCTTGTCAACATTATTAAAAAATCGTCTTACATTTTGTTTTCAGGGCTTCAGTTTTGAGAAAATTTCAGGAGAGCTGCCGAAAATCCTTTTCTTAACGTCACAACGATCGGCTACAGTCACGATTTTAAAGCTTCAATTTCAAAAAACTGCTTTTCCCCCATCCAAAGATAGCGTTTTTAAGATTTGAATTTTGAAAATTTTCCTGGTGCGAGCCCTAGGATCTCTTTTTTCTCTAACATTACCACAGATTGTCTAAGACTTGCGTTTTTAGAAGTACAATTTTGAAAGCAAAGGAGAGCCCTCCTTAACACAACGTTGAAGTGTCTACAATTGCGCTTTTAAAGTTTCAATATTGAAAAATTACCGGGAAGAGGCCATCAAACCTTTTATCCCCCTAACATCAAAGATCGTCTAAAACTGGTTTTAAAACTATTTTGAAAATTTTCCATCGGAGAAACCCCCGGACCCCTTATCTAAGTGACGATAACTTTCCTTTTCAAGATTCATATTGCATACATCTAGTAATTTCTCATTCTAAGCCAGAAAGTTGAAAGGTGTAGCAAAATTCAGGGGTACTCAAAACTTGTTTACTCAAGGTCCACGTTGTAAAATTTGGGAAGACAAGACAGATCAACAATCCAAAAATATTTCAGTTCAACTGGTATTTGTTAGTTCTCCCCCCTCCCTTCCCGTGAATTTGACTGGAAATTCAACACTCTAAAAACTATTATGTTTAACCCGATTCGAAAGCGAGAAAATTTTGGAGGGGGGGGGGGGAATTTGCGCCATTGAGCTTGGGGGGGGGGATGGGCACCCCTGTTTTTATGGTTATATTAATACATCATTAGTATAACAAAGTACTATAATATTCCTTTTTTATGTTATATTCATAAAATGATTAGTAATGTAACAATTTTAATTCATACTAAAAGTGCCTAGTTAAATATTAAACGTTGGTCAGAAAAAAAGAAATTGTCTTATGACTGTGCACTGACTAATGCATATTTTCTGAATCATATAACTGTAAAAGTAGCTAACAGAAGAAACATGAGTAAAACAGCTAATGCTTAATGAACTCCATTAAAACTGATAAAAATGAAATATTAGATATAAATAATGAAAGAAACCTTAATTTTAAGTCTAAACATTGTAATAACAATACAGTCAAACTTCGTTAACATGAACTCGACGGGGACGCCAAAATATTTCATGTAAATCGAATTTTGCGTTAACCGATTTCGACGTTTGCCAGATTTTGTTTAAGCAGACAAATTTTGTTTCTGGGTCTCAGAAAATATAGGAACCAAAGAACCTTTGTACAAAAATGTACTCCCAAGCATTGTAAGAAACACAAGTAGTTCGAAATTGGCAATTGCTATTCGGACCATTTCTGTATGACAGTGCATTTTCAAATGTAGATTTTTTTCTTGATCGCGAGACTGGAATTTCACTGCTGTGTTGACGCATAAAAAAACTCTTTATCGCTTTTAAATCTTAAACCTCTATATAGGCAGAACAGGTGTCCAGTATTATACAATTTTTTTTCACGATGAAATTTTATGTCTAGGTTTCCCAGCCACTTGGTGAAGATTTCTCTGTTCATCCAAGCTTTGTTACTGTAAGCAGTCTACTGCTAAAGTTCTTACTTTCTTGAAGTAACCTCGTTTTCCCAGATTTTCCTATACAAGGAGAGGAATGTTCTCGCTGCCATTCATGTTGCTTGCGTTCTTTCGACTTTCGATAGTAATTTCATGTAAAAGTATGAGGATTATTCTTTTTTCTTTTCCCTTTTTCTTCAAGACCTTACAATTTTCTTTATCTTATGCAGGATTTTGTCTAAATCCTCTTGTGTTAAGCAATTGATTTAACACTAATTTAGCTTTATGGGAGGGGAATTGACATTTATTTTGTGCTAAGCAAGTTTGTGTTTATGAGGTTTGACTGTGTAAGGAAAAAAAGTAATTTGAGGATGCATTTACTATTTTGAAGACTTTTTTTTTTTTTTTTTTTTTGTGCTGATTGAAAATATCATGTATATATCAAAATATCTGATGTATATATCAGAATATCGGATATTTTCAAAAATATCATATTTTCGAACCTTGGCAAAAGGTGTCCTTACTCCTTTTTTTTCCTGTTCTTTAAAATTACCATATGCAAATAAGAAAGAGAAGGCAAACATTTTCCCATTTATTTGATATGAATAAAAATAGGAAGTTCCATTTTTGATTCATCAATGATTCTAAAATCAGAATTTGTTTCATATTAATGCAAGTTTAATTTACACTGTCTGAATTAGTGTTTGAAAAAAATGCTTTAATTTTCTAAAATTTCATGTAAAAAGTTTACTTTTCAAGATATCTGATCATTTGCCTCTATCATCATTTAAGTAGCATTTTAATTTTTTACTTCCAATTACACATGTTTTGGGAAGTAGTAGCATATTGAGTCCTATTACCTTCATAATAGGCAATGTTTAATGCAGTAATTTGCAGATTTTTGTAAAATATTAAAAGGTTGAATGAGCTCATGATTAATGTTTTAAATTATTTTTCCTGAAAATGTTTTTGAATTTCAGTATGACTTTTCATTGGAGAGAAGGGTTTTGGAATCCGAGCAAAAACGCCAGTCAGAACTTGAAGCTGCCAAATCAAAATCAATGCCTCAAGATGCCTCAGCAAGATTTGAAAGTATGTCGAATAGTTCTCACCTGGGTGGTATAAAACAAGCAGCAAAGTCAGGATATGATACTGTATTAAAAACAAATTCTAATGCCCTCCCTTGGCACTCTAATTCTATTTTACAGCCTAAGCTACAGCAAGTGAAGGATCAAGTTACCATTCTAGATGCTGAAGACAAATCTAGAAAAATTAATTTGTCAGATTTTGAAAATGCTAGTTCAAGTCCTTTTGATTACATGGAACTGCAAACAATAAATGATTTTGAAGAACTTAGTAGTGTTTTTCAAGACTTGACTAACAAATCTTCAGATAAATTACCAGTGGAAAATCTTGCCCAAGAAGATGTTGTAGAAGAAAAAAGTGAACCTTTGAGCAGTGTTTCAAAATCTATCAGTTTTCCTCTTTCTCAAAACATTAATAACAAAGATAAAATTACAAGTAGCTGTAGTAATAACTTTCTACTTGGAGCTGTGACAGGATCTGAACCAAAACCTGCGTTTCAAAACGATCAATCACAACCATATCCTTTTGTCTCAGATCATGTTGGACACCTCAACTCATTTGATGAAAGACTGAACTTTCCCAGTAATTCCTCAAGGTTTACTGCACTATCTGAAGTGCCTTACATTTCGTCGCATGGTTTGAGACACATGAGTGAAACTTCTGGTGATGACACATCATCAGGGAGGACTGTGTTGCGTGGGTGTAAAAGTTATTCAGACATTCATAATTTGTCGGATGTTGCTACGAATATCTGTTCTGAACCAGAACGCTCTCGAACGCCGCCTTCTAATATGTTTACAACTAAAGTAGTTGAGTCATCAATACCATCAGTAAGTAATATAAATGAAGATACTGCTGCTTTATACATATTTTTGCATCTGTTGCATTGCATGAAAAGTTTTATAATTTTGTGTAATATTTGATTTATGAATTAGCCCTTTTTAGGTACATCCTTTGATTATTTTCATATTTTAATATATCTTTGTAAGTTTATGGTTTATTAGAGTTTTTAAAATGTAAGATTATTTTATGCATTTGTATTTTTAACTTCTTGGATGAACTGTTGTAATTTTATATTAATTCCATGCCCAATTTCAATGAAACCTACCTCTTTATGTAACTTTTTTAGGGTATTTTTGCATTTTGTAGCACAAACTGTTAAGGGAAAGCTTCTAAATTTAAAGCAAATGTCTATCTGTTGTTTTTTCAACAAAAGGAATTTTGTCTTCGTTTTATGAGCATATGATAAACTTTTATGATACTTTTGCACACATTTATCAGTAATATTGAATATTTCTAATTAACCACTTCTTTTAATGACTGATTTTCTATAGAACAAGATGTGGTTGCTTTAGAGAATAGCTATTTATGTCAGAATGTTAAGACTAATGTAAAAAGAAACTTAATGATTTTACTTAATATGTTTTATATTCCCAAGTAATATATATGTATAAACAGTAATGTTGGAAACAAACTGTAAAAGTTTAAAGATTACTGATTAATCACAGCAACGCTTTAAAACAACGAAAGCCAGCTTTTCATGTGCAACTGAATGAAGGCTTATGTTCTCTTCTGCAGCCTTTTGGCATCCTGTTGAAGAATTGAATTTTTAAATTCTGCATTATTATAAGATAAATAAGTAAAATTTCTTGCATTTATTAAAGTCCTAGTTAGGGAATATAAGCCTTATTTAAAAATAATAAATGCTTATATTAGCATAATTGCTAAACCATTTGAACTACCATTAATACAAATAAATTGGAACCAACTCCTAAAAAGTAATGTGATTGTAATAAAGGTAAACTGTTGATAACGTACAAATCAGTAACTGATTGTACACACACGTTTTGTGCTTTAAGGAACCCCTTTTTCAATGCAAAAAAAAAAAAAAAAACTGAGCTTTTGCAACAGCTCACACTGTTTTGCATTGAATAATGGGTTCCGCAGTTCCTAAAATGTGTTTTGTCTGAGCATTATTTACTATTGTTACTTTTTCCCACAAAAGTGTTTGTTCACTTTGTCAATATTATGCAGTAAAAAGTTTTATTTACATTTTAACAAATTTTGTTCTTGAGTTTCAAAACAAAAAAAAAAGAAAAAAAAACTGCATAAAATAGTTACTTAAATTTTTAATACTTTTTGTGTTTTTATGTTCAACTAAGTTATAATGTCTTGCTATTGTTTCAAACACTTTTAGAAAAGATTGCACTATGCATAAATGCATGCTGTATAGAGATAAAAGTTTTACAAAAGTACCGTATTACCCCACGTTATCCGACTTGCCGCAAAATTCAGGGGTCACCAGATTTTAATGACATTTGCCTGGTCCTTTCCGGCGTGCTGGAAAATCGAGGTTAGGAAAAGAAATTAATATGTACTGTGTGAAAAATATATGTTCAGCTTGAAAATGAATATTAGTTCTATACGCTTATAAACAGTTTAATTATGTAAAAATATTTACTATCAATGTCATTTTGTTATTTTAACAAGAAAAATATTGTTTAATAACGAATAATTTTACGAAAATTAAATTCAAACTAAGCAATTATTTAAACAGTAAGTTACCAACCCTAAACCAGTTGTTAAAGTATTTAATATAGCTACTATTCAATAAATAAAAATTAAACTTACCTCTCTAAAAGGAATCTAAAATAATTTATTTAAAAAAATATGAACAAATTGCAAGAACGATGGTTGCTTTTGAATTAATTACTTTATTGACATATAATTAAATCTATTAATAATGACCTATCATAAATAACAAGCACATATTACATGCAATACACATTTATTATTATTATTTTATTTATTTTTTTGAAAAAAGCTTACTTTTGGGATATATTTATTTTTTCCCTTACAGTGGTTTGCTTTCTGATTGGAACTGAATGGCGAAATTTACTTTTGTTTTGTTGCAAAATAAACTTCAAATTACCCGGCCTGCCCCAAAATTCAAATTTCCCTCCATGCTAGTCAACCTCGCTTTTTTCCAGCATGACGGATAATGCGGGGTTTTTGTATGTTAACAAATGATGCTTCTAATGGTATCTTGGTTTTAACTAAATCTAATTACTCACTGGAACATTTCAGGTTAAGGAAAATGGTGCTCATCCACAGAATTCCCATTGTGATCAATCTGCTATTCCTACTAATGGTGATTTAAATTGTGATAAATCTTCAAATTCTCTTGGTTTACCAGATCCTTATGATGAATTAGAAGAATCTGCTCAAGTTGTTGTTGATTCTATTACAGACATGGGCTTTTCAAGGGGTCAAGTTTCTCGAGCTGTTAAACATTTGGGTATTGATGAGAAAAAGGTATACATATTTTTATTGTATTTGAAAGCATTTGTTTTTAAATATATACAGGGGTGCCCCTTTAAGAGCAAAAGCACCCTCCCTAAATATTGTAAAGACCCCCCTCAAAGCAAGAGCCCCCCCAATACCCCTCAAAACAACCTCCCCCCCCAAAAAAAATTACCACAGTTTGGGGTTCCCCCCCCCCCCCAAGGTGGGCACCCCTGATATTAAGCATAACTATGCATAAGCCCTGGGCTCAACTACATTGACATAGTGGTAAATACAGTATGCTCTCTGTTTAACGACACTCTATTTAACGACTTTCTCTGTTTAAAGACGGCATTTCACGGTCCCAGATGGTCCACTACAGTGTTAAAAGCATTCTATTTAAGGACCCTTTCTACTTAAGGACGATATTTTGTGGTCCCTTGAAAATCGTTAAACAGTGAGCCAACTGTATTAATTTTTAATGTTAAGTTCCTATTGCAAATAAAATATTTTTTTTTTTTGCAATAGGAGCTTCTCTCATTTAAAGACTTTTTTAGAAAATGTTTAGAAAAAATTATAAATAAATAAATATATTGTGTTTGTCATACATATATGACATTGCACACTTACATTTTTTTCTTTAATTCTACTGAGAACAATATTGCTGTGTTAAGCACAAAAGTCGTATCTGCACTTTTTAACAAATTTGATTTAGGTTCACCAGGTGGTTCTGTGGCATATATTTCACCTACATACAATACTTTATGATCATTTATGAATAAGAAATAATTTTTTTTTAAATTCTGAAAAAGTTGCAACTGAATCAAATAAGGTAATGACACCAGTAGCAGACATGCTTAAGACATCGCTCTCAGGTTAACTCAATTTTCTGAGCCTTTTAATGTATTTAGGTTTTGAAAACTATTTTTCTCTCATGCAACTACATCTCATCTAACTTTTAACTACTTCTGGATCCTCTGCATTAGTTAATTCTAATCTGAATTAGTTCTATTTTTATTTTCTCAATTTTGAAAAAAGGTTCGACCCCTAGTAGCAGACACTGAAAAATCTGATGATACCCAGTAACAGACAGAGTGAGGAAAGGATGTGCAATGAGCAGAATTCCCCTTATCTCTTCAAAATAGACAAAAGTTCTTTATATTTAGATCTAAAACCTAATTAAACTCAAATGAACACAAAACACTGGCAGACCTCATGGCTGTTCATAACCTTCCACCACTGCCTTGTAAATACCAACTGGCTCACAAAATTCACTCTGATGATACTAAATGGTTGCACCGTATTCATGGGTCGCAGCAACATCAGTTTAACCCGCCTTAAATTATTTTTATTTAAATCCAAACTTTTGACTGTCTGTTACTGGTGCCGTTACACTACATGGAGGCACAAAACTTTAAACGGCTATTTCTCATTTTGAACTCTGCTGGAGATACGACTTTTGTGCTTAACACTGCAGAATAGCTCTGCATTATTTCTAAATTTAGATTTTAGCTTTTAGTTTGAAACTCTATCTTGTTTTTTGAACGTAATTTATATTTATTTTTCTTATTTTTAAAGTAACAAAATAACTACATCTATTTTTAAAAAATCTTGATCAATTCCAAATTATTTTAACTATTAAAGAAAGTAGAGAAATCAACAAGGAAAATAATTTTTTAAAAATATACAAGATAAATAGAAGTTTCCTAAATAGCTTTGCCAAGCTTTCTAATTTAATAAGTTACTAATTGAATTTGGTTGGTTCATATTTTACTAATCCTTTTTGATTTTCATGAATAAACATCTTAAATTAATGGGCCTTGTTATTTTTGTTGGTTATATTGTTATTTCTATTGTCTTGATTATTTTTATTGATTGTTTTAGGTTGTTGATCACCTTTGTCAAATCCAAAGTTTTGTAGAATCAGGTTATGACAGTTTAGAAGCAGAAGCAGCTCTTCACCTAAATGATTACAATATCGATGATGTATGAAATTAATTTGCTTTTAAAATGCTATTTCGCTTAGCTAAAATGATAACTTATCTGTTTTGCATTTTCAATGTTATTTTTCGCATGTAAGTCCTATAGAGTTTGCAAATTGGTTATTGATAATTGCAATTGTTATAAATTAATGCAAACAAAGAGACATTCCAGTGAATTTCTCTTTATTTTGATCTTGAAATTTATGACATTTAGTAAAATTTCATGCCAGTATATTAAATTAATCATAGTCAATAATAAGTCATTTGAATATTTTATTGAAAGTATTGATTTTTTTTCTGTGTTAGTTTACTCTTATGACATAAATAATGATTTTCCCCCCTATTAAGTTAATATTACTGCCTTGAACAATGTAAAGGGATTATCACACCTACAAAAAGTTTTGACAATATCAGTCCTGAACATTGGCGCCGACTTGCAAAAATTATCTAGGGGGCTAGACGTCACCAGTGATCCAGGGGTTATGTAATCCCCCCCCCCTCCACTTTTCCAAAAAAAAATTCAGATTTTTTGAACCTTGAAAATGCCAATTTATATATTTTCTGGTGTATATGATTTATACAAACAAACAATACGTGGCATGGCGTTTTCAAAGTCAATGTAAGAATTTGCATACAAATTTTCTGGTTCAATAAGATCATGTCACTTATCTTCAGTGTGGGACATTTTTGCAGTTCTATTTTGGGGGAAGTCGTGCAGTTCCGTGGCTAGGCATTGATATAAGGTGTAGGGCACTTGACTTGCATGGAAGGGCACTCCCAGTGCGCCTAAATACAAGAAATATTGGGAGGATGGGGAGCATACCGCGGGTTTAACCCCGGGAAATTTTCTAAATTGGAGATGGAGAAAGTAAGTTTTACAGTTTTTTAAGCATTTTAGAGTAATATATTATCAATATTCGAACCCCGAAAACTCTACTCTCGCTAACTCGACACATGTTTTGGCAAAAAAGAGAAAAAGAAAAACCCTACATGTATGGTATTTTCGTTAAAAAATAGTTTAATTTATAGTATAATATTTTGGTTTTTAGACTATTACAGAATAGTGAATATATATAAATAAAAAGATTGAAATTATATTTAAATAAATCTTAAACTATCATTAAAAAAATAAAGCACAAGATATTGCTGTCGCACTGTGATTAATAAGTGAAATAGCTAATTTAAATTTGCTTTGAATGAATAAGGCTCAGAGTTCATTAAATAAAAATAATATCCCAAAGTTAATTTGTTTAATAAAGTTAATATAGTATGTAAATAGCGGGTTTTATAGTCTTATACCCTAAAAATATTTAAGTATTTGAAAATAACTAATGCATCTTACATTCTGTATGTAGTTAATTCTCTATTACAGAGATTTTTAAAATCGCTTTAAATACCAATATTAGGGCTGTTTTTAGAAAGGTGCAAATGTCGACCGCCTGACTAGATTACTGAATTTGAAGTCGTTGACGTCTGGTCGAATATCAAATTCATCAAAAATATTTCAGTGGTTATGAAGAACAGCCAAGTTGTTCAATCACATCTGCCCCATTGTTGATCAGACAGACTATCCGCAGGTTCGCGCATTGGGACAAATTCTAAGCGCTCGCAGCACCGTAACACTATCATTATACACACCACTCGTTTTCAGTTAACCTGCTTTTAACCGTAAAAATTATTGTTGTAACTCATTACTGAATGTATTTTACAAGGAAACTATCTTCAAACAAGGAAAATAAAAAATACTGAGACAAATTTGTGATTTAGAAAGCATTAAATAATTAATAGTTTTCTTAAATTATTGGGGGGGGGGGGCTCTGCCCCCTCAAAAATATTTTTGAGAGGGCTCGGGCCCCCTCAGGCCCCATGGAGTCGGCGCCACTGGTCCTGAATCTATTTTGGATATTTTTTTAAAGACATATGAGGCAGTGAAAAGCAAAGGGATGTAAGTGGTCATTTTCAAGTTCTGAGTAAAATGTGTCGTAAAGAAAAGGTCCTTGGTAGGCTTTAAGTGAAAAGTTTTTTAAATCATGCTATAGAGCCGCACCTACCAGGACTACTAGTACAATCTCTTGCACTACAACAGAGGAGAGGATCACCTACCAGCTGTACTAGTTATCTCCAAGTTTTTAATTTTTCCACTTACATCCCTTTGCTTCTCACTGCCTCATATGTGTTGGCCTAGCGCCCCTTATATGAAATAATTAACGAATTCATCTCACCACTTATCCCACCATAATATCAGTCACTTGCCTAATCATTGAGAAATTTTCAACGATTTTTTTCTCTCTTCTAATGCGGACGCCTGATGACGTATCTCGCACGTGCAGTCGCCGATCTATGACGTCACGACCTTCACGTAATCGGTGATGCATCGTAATAGATCGGCACGTGCCTGATGCTCATTGGCCAGGTGCTATGCTGGCGTGTATCAAGTGATTTGGCGTCCGCATGCAAATGAGTTCACTTACGATAAAAGGAAATGTTTCGAGTAGAAAGGAGACTTCTTCGGTGTTTTCTCTCTGGCAGGTTGACTTGAGTGTTCGTTTGCTTTTATGCAACGATGCGGGTTCTTTTTAATAGATATATAATAGATTGATATAGCTCAGCTCTAGTTCGCGTTGTTTCAAATGTTTTTAATTTTTAACTAACTTTACTAAATGACCAAATAAATTTGGTTTTTATTTTTAAGTTGTCTTCAACTATTTTTTAATCATGCATTTCTAGTCATACATTTAATTAGGTTATTGCATTTAGAGGTTATTAGTCTTGAGCATTCTCTTGCTCATTAATATGTACATTAGCATGTTCTGTTCATGTGTGTACTCTTGAAATCAAAAATACTCATTTTGATCATCTCAGAAACTTTTTACATGCGAGATCTATTTGTACGTACATATGCGCTGGTATCACCAAAAGTATTGGAACTCCTCAGAAATAAGAGACCAATTTAGTAACCTATAGCCAGGGCTAAGGCAAAAATACATGAAATACACTGCCGGCTTAGTCAATTCCAGTTGAGGACTGCAATTTCGTGCTTATTAGCACTCATCAGCCCGACATAGGAAAGTGACTGAGCTGGAGGTGGAAAACCTCTTTCAAAATATATTTTTTAAAAATTTATGTTGAAATATTAGAATAGCAATATGTTTTGTATAACGTTAAGTTAAAGCAAGAAGATTTTTTTAATGCTTTTTTTATGTGGGGGGGGGGGGGGGGGAACTCTACACAGGTAGTTACCATGTTGGTCAGTGGCTGAGGTTGTCTTGATTTTTGAACTTTCTGTTCAAACTACGTCAGTCATCGGTAACTAACAATAGAAGTCCAGGCTGTGGTCTCATCAGTGGTAAACATTTTAAAATACACTGTATACAGTGAAACCTGTGTATAATGATACTGTCTATAATGATAACCTGTCTATAACAATATTTTTTATTTTTGGCCCCAGCAAAATTATAGCATGAATAATCAAACTGTCTATAACGATAACCTGTCTATCATGATATTTTTTTAGGTCCTCACAGTATCGTTGTAGACAGGTTTTACTGTAACTTGCAAATTACGTTCTTAGTAATTTAAAGTTTGTGTTGTTAATGAGCTGAAATTCACTTATCAAGAACTTTAATGGATTTTTTGGAAAGTGTTAAAAGAAGAAAGTGGGTATCCCTCAGTGCTTACTTTGCACTATGTGCATTGCCTGCCTGGATTTTCTTTATAAATGCAAGTGGCGGCTAACATTGTAAAGGTTTCAAATCAACCAAAACAGCAAAAGTGTCAAATCAACCAAAAAGATCAACAATTCAACTTTAAAAGCAATCAAGAACTGTTTTTCCCATTGTTAATTCCCTCTGTCATCTAAGCATGGCTGCATTCTGCTATAACTTTGCTTGTGTTCATTTAATAGTGAGTGCAAGAAAGTTTTTTTTCCTGCTGTTTGCTTAGAAATTTTTAACTTTAAAACTCTAAAGATTTTTTGTTAGACAATTTTCTTCATTAGACAACATCTTTAAGCAATCTACAAAATAAATAAATAAATAAATAAATAAATAAATAAATGAATTAATATAGAAAAATTTATTCGTGTGCTTTCATTTGGATATGTTTAAGTATTAAATTGTAGCTCCTCATATATCTCTCAAATTACTCTAAATGTAATTCTAAATCATTCATTTTATTGACTTTTTGTTTCTGCATGGCATTATGAGCTGTGTAGATTTAATGATTAATAAATGTAATAAAATTTGTTCCATATTTTTTTTCAGGCAAAAACATTCATGGATCTTGTCAACAAATTTCAAGACTTAGGATTTGAAAAAGTTGCCATACGAAAGGCCTTAGTTCAGAACAAGAATGATTGGAACAAAACAATAGATACTTTGTTGACATGATAATTATTAATTTGCTTAAATTTTCTACTCCTGTGATTTATACTATACAAGAGGAAACCACTCCTAAATGTATGGCTTATTATTTGAGTTTGACAGCACGTGGAATATTGATGAATTTATTGGTGAATATTTCATCTGTGTCACATCATATGGACTTATTGTTAAAGTTTCTGTTAGCTTTATTTATACTTGAGTAGTGATTGTATATATATTAAGAAGAAATAAACTTTTTTATTTTCATTATGCATATTTGCTGTTATACTTGATACATTCCATTGGGCGAGGAAAATATAAATTGGAACAATTGTAAAATAAATAGATTAGTTCAGTGAGAAAAAATACGTAGTGTATTTTTCTATTGAAACAATTATTCTATTTTTTTTAATAATATTTAGGTGCTCCGTTATGTGCTTTTTGATGTTTTACAGAACACCTACATAAGGAAAATACTTGTTCCTGTTTAAACTCCACCAAATGATGTAATAAAGCTTTCTCTATTGCTGCTGTTTATTTCTTTGAATTTGTAATAATTGAAAGAAATTCTTTTGATCCTTTGGCATTGAATATAGAGTGGGAAAGAAAAAAAACCTAACAACCAACTGAACAAATTTGCATGACAAGTTGAATAATTTCATTTTATTCTTCTGAGAGTGTCAATTTTTCAGCTGTTCAATATTTTATTTCGTCATAGTAATGTTGTTCCTAAATGCGTACTTTTATTTCTAACTTAAATTAGACGTTTACTAAAGATGCTTTTGTTATTGGCTAATTTACAAATACTTACATAATTTTTAGTTTGTAGCTCCCTTAATTATTTTAAATCTTTTGAAAAAGTAATTTGGTAATATTTTTAAAACTACAAAATTTCTGTTAGTTTCCTCTCTTGATTTATTTTTCTTACAGTAGGCGCCGCTTAATGTGATCACGGTTAATGTTATCATTCACTTGATGTTATATATCAGAATCATAAAGACCCAGAACACTTGTATATTAACATGCGTTTAAAAAAATCAGATATTGTAATCGGTGTATTATTGTTATCACTTTTTCATAGATTTTGATTTTTTCCCTTTTCTTGTTCCTCAATCAACAAAGGCAAACACAGACAAGTAGCTTCCAGGCAAATAAGTTCCCTTCTCATCAATAAAGCAAAGGAATTTTTCTTTTTAAACACTTTGACAATTCAACCATGATGAGTCAAGGCAGTACATTCAAAAATTTCTCAGCCATTACTTTGTAAGTTACAAAGAGAAAAAAATGTGATATTGAAAATAAATTGAAAATTTAAACAACAAGCAAAACCGTGCTGAAACTGTGATTTACGAGTGTCAGATAAAATTATGCACGAGTAAGTGGTCTGTTAATGCAGAATTAACTTTAAAAACTTTTTTCCTGGCTTTTAAAATGGGCAAACAATACTTTATCATCGGGCGGATGGTTTATTCGATTGAAAATTGAACTATCATTCTGCTAATTTATAATTTTAAACTGCGTTTGATTGAGTAATTGTGATTTTAATTTGCAGTTGTAAAAATGAATGCTGAAAAAATCTTCATTTTGTGCATCCTTGATTCATTTCGGCTATTTTTATCAAATTATAATCCCAAACAATCGCATTAAGCAGCACCTACAGTAGTACGTACCACAAATGTGTAACATGTTATCTGGAGATTTTTTTGAAACATGGATCAATAAACCTCTCCATAACTTGTTGTTTGCCTCTAGTGTACTTATTGCTACTTTAGAATTTTTTCATTGAATAGCATGTACTAGTCAAGTTAGCTGTATAATGTTAATTTTAAATTCTTTTCAATACACCAGTAATTAAAATGAATAGAATACTCTGGTAGTGTTTTTGAGGCTCACACACTCTACCTCCCTAGAGCAAATCCAACTACTGGGTTTGGTCATTATTTAGCGAATGCAATATTTTTGCACAAATTGCTCATGTTCTGGAGCAAATTTTTTGAAATATTAGTACCCCAAATGCAGTTTTAGACTACAATTGGCCGCTTAAGGGGGAGGGTCATGGCCCTCTTCTGGATCCCCCGCCCTGCTACCTCCAACGCCCTCCTCCCCTTTCACTTCTTTGTTTTAATAAATTTGGTAAATTTCTTGTAACTAGAGCTCTTTTAAAACAATGTTTGAGTTCAAATTCCTAACAAGATTATTTTAAGTGACATAAAATGTTGGTCTGAACTGGGTCATTCTTCAAAAAGTGTAACTTTTCTGTCACACGCCTTTTAATGAAACACTTTAAGGAACAATTCACATAATGCTTTTTAATTTCATCAAAAATATATCTATTTAAACCTGCCAAAAAAATTTTATTAATATTTTTTATTTTAGTATATTTTTGGTTCACAACATGTGAATTCTCACCTTCATGGCCTGTCACATACCTTGTGTGACTGTTTATGTTGCTTCATAACCTGTTTAATTAAAAGTATATGTTTATTTATTATTCCTTTCACAAGTGTCTCAAATACTAATTGGTTAAGTACATTTAATTTTTTAATATTGTGTTTTAGCTCATTTGTTTAGGATAAGTAGTCATGTCACATGAAATACTCTCACCTCCGTTACCCTAAACACAAAATGCCATTCCTCATTAACACGTGGCAGTAATGACATCAAATTTTATTTTCCATGATACAAGGGAGCCCCCTTGTTTATTTCCAGCCATAGTTGAAGTTGTGAGACTTTTGATGAAAAACAAGAAGATAGATTTTGATTCTGACTTCTCATCTCTGTGAACTTGAATTTCAGGGATGTAAGTTAATGTAAAAAAAAAAAAAGTGATCATGTGTTTATATGCTTAACATGTGCAGATTGTAGCAACGAAGAGAAAAAACGTTTTCCATGAAAAATGTATCTATTAGGCCTTTATTAAGGGAAAGATCCTCACCTTTGTGACAGACCTTATCAGTGTCATTATTTCTGAGGTGAAAATAACTGATGGAGGGGAAATACATCAATAATAGGCATTCTACCAAAATTATAAATTGCCAGTATATCCTCAAATTTAGTAAATACTATTTTTTAACATAACTACTAATTAAGCTGTACTTTAATTAAGAGGGCTTAATATTATCTTCCCACTAATCATTAAAGTAGCTGATTGTTTGCACAATTAACAAAATTACTACTTTGATATTAAATTTGGCATGGATTTTTAAACATTAAATTTTTTTTTCGTGAACAAGGTCTTTTTAATTTTTTTTATTTATGAGTAAAATAATTGGAACTTAGGTGGGCCATTGTTTATGGTTACTTCTAGTAGGTACCACTTTCATGTATGAATGAGAAAAAAAGAAAACAAAAGGTTTCGAAATTGAAAAATATTTGCGTTCAAAAGTTTCGTTTTCTGGAGTTACTACCCAACTCCACTCCAAATATATGCAACTTGAAATTTATATGTATACAGTTCCATGTTTTTTTTTTATTTTAAAAGTAAACACATTTTCTGGGAAGAAATTATGATTTGCTTTGCTGAGAGTTTCATTATAAATAACTAATCTTCATTTGTGTATACAGTATTTGTGTATTAGGTTAAATTCTGAAAAAAAAAATGTTAATAATATATCAAAATAAGCTAGGAAATTCAAATGCCTAAGAGTACAACTTCCCATTTTATGTAGTATATCAGAAAAAAAAAAATGTTTAAAGTGCTATTCGTTTTTTTTTTTTTTTATTTTTTTTTTTCTCTGTCTCTACAAGGAATTCTACTCTAGGACTTTTATAAAAGTGAGAAAAGGCATTGAATTTTGGAAACAAATACAAATCATGGAAAAAGTGCTGTGAATGTTTTTGTTTGCTGAGTTTAGGTTTTTCATGGATAAAAAAAACCCTGGAATTGTTAGGATTTTTTTTTTTTTTTTTTTTTTTTTTTGATAAAAAAAATTATGGAAAATCATAAATGTTATCAAGCCTAGAAAACTGAAAACAAATCTGGAAAAGCGTTATCTTTTGCATCAAAAACTTTTGAGGTAAGTTGATTGTGTTCTGTAAACACTTTTTCGAAACTGGAATGAACATTTCGATTTGTATGTGAAGCAAATACTTTTCCAAACACTTTCCATATCAGTAAAAGAAGCAATAAAAAGTGAAGATTAAAGATCTTACATAAAAATGCTTATGTGATAGTCCGTTTTTGCATACGTTTCAAATGAATTTATAATTTTTAGAGACATATTGAAAGTTACAAATTGAAATATCAAGTCTGAAATAAAATTTGTCAGACTAAAAATCTGTCGTGAGTCCACTAGAAATTTTCATCACATTTCACTCTTGACTTTTATCAATATTATTAGGGAAAGTGTGATAACTTCCAATGTTTTGTTGCTCCAGGAATATATTAAAGATAGTATCGTAAAGAAATAAGAAAATATTACTCCCAAAGAGAGTTGTGGGGAAGGGGGGGGGAGAATATTGCTTAGTTAAAAAACAAAAGGGGAAAAATGATCAAGCTCTATCTAATTATTCAATGTATGTGAAATACTTCTACCGCTTTACCCCATCTTACTTAAGTTGTTCTAAATAAAATATTTTTCAAATGAATGCAAATTAGCTGGAAATGCAGACAAGTTCTTGAGACTTATGGGAAGCTGTCTGCACAACTAATGTGATGAAAATTCTTCTAATAAAATTTTACAAAGAAATTAAAAAGAGTGTTCAGGTTTTAAAATGTCTCATAAGCAAACAAAAATACTTTTTTCACTAAATAAAATATTGATAGTATTGAAATTTGTAATTCAAAACTTAACTCCTAATTTAAAATCTAAAATAAAATGTTACCCTTAATCTTCCATTTATTTCAAAGATATTGCCTTTTATTTGATGTATGACCACTTTATCCCACCAGACCCTAACAATTATTGAGATTTTTGTTCACAAAGAAAGAACTGTTTTACGTGTATTTGGGCTGCTGGTGGAGAAATGGGCAATTTCAACTCTCCTAACGTAGAACTATTTTACATGTGTTGATGTTCTTAAAGGAAAATTAATTCGAGGTCTGTATTAGGGAAAAGATTCTGACCCTTGACTCAAGGGGGGGGGGGGGGGAATCTGGCAAGTTTAGAGCGTTGAAAACGTAATCACCCTCAAAAATGGTCACATTTGGATTGTACTGCTCACATTTCTCCCAACGGTGCTTCTATTGCTGGAAGCATTCCTAGAAGGCTTGTTTCTGAAAGGAAAGTAGCTCGGACAACGATACAAACATTCATGTCCTTAATTAACGCATTGGCGAACTATTTTAAATTTTTATGAAACTTAATTTCCTTTTTCCTTTTTTGTGTATGCTTTTAAGGATTAATGATGCTGATTAGGATTTCGTGGAAGTAATGTCCCTGTTTTGATGGCGACAATGAACTATATTGTTCTTTCTTCTTTTTTTATTTTGTTATTATTATTATTATTATTTTTTTTTTTTTTTGCTTTTGGACCTGTACTGATGAAGATTTTTGGAATTAATCTTGACGGAGATCTTCAGAAAGAGATGTTATTTGAAAACGCTGATATCACCATTCTAATAGAGACATTAGGAAATGTTTCTCTTCCTGAAATGTGAAGTTTTTTGCACTATTGTCATCATTTAAATGGGAACATAAAAAAAAAAAACTTGTGCTTACTCTTATTTTAATGGTATTTTGACTCTGAATTTTTTTGTTATTTTAATTATTACTGTTTACGTTACTTAGAAACAGTTGATTTCCTTCTCTTGGGGTTTTAAAGATTTGATGTTCTCACTCTAAAGGGACATTATTAGAATCAGGATTTGTAGTAACTGTTGACTCTATTTTGAGACGATTTCTCCGGTAAGAAACTATACAATAATTTAGATAGCCGGTGTAGCGCTGAACATCATTTGATGGGGATCGGGATTATGAGGGAAATGTTTGACTTTATATAAGAATTGTTGACCTCACTCGAATTGGAATTTTTGAGAATTACCCAAACTAACTTCTTTACAACTAACTCCTGAACGTTTTCCTGATTTATGTTGTGTGATTTTTTGGGTGTCTCCCCAGTTTCACCGACATTTCATTTACCCCCCCCCCCCCCCTCCCCCCTGATTTTCAGTTTTAATCATATCTTGTGATATATTAAAGGGAGGAGGCAATTTGAAATGTCGGCGAAACTAGGGACAAACAATTTTTTGGTAACTATTTGACCTTTGCTTGTGTTGACCATTAACTTGAATCGATTGAAAAAAAGCTACATCACCGTGAGCGAAGCCGCGGGTAAAAGCTAGTATTTTTATATATCTTTTTTTTTTAATGAAATCATAATTTTAATCAATACTTTACAAAAAATTTAAACTCAATCCTAAATTTGTGGAAATGCCACATAAAGTCAACTGCAATTTAGATTTCTAAAGATAAAATCGATAAGAATAAAAACTATAAATGAGCAACTGAATGTAGTTGATTGTCTTCATTTCCCAGATTTTAAGCGATTATCCTACGTGTATGATTATTGATAAAGGAAATGTGTTTCTGATTGATTTATCACATAGAATTGCATTTATGTAATCTATTTTCATTCATAGAGACATAATTCACATTTTGTATCTGGTTTTCTTTAAGTAGCTATGACATCTGTTAAAAAATTGTTGTTGCTTCTATTTGTTGATTTAATGTTTTTCGTGTTTGGTTATAACTTGTGCACTAAGGAAAAGGCCCTAAATGGATCCTTACTTGCTCTTACCGGAGACCGTAGGTACTGTGTTCATTTCGTTTTACTTCAGTTCTTCCTTTTGTTGCTTAAATTTTATCTCTTTCACATTGAATCGACGTAGAAACAAATCTCTACTAATACGTGTTATAAAGAGAGAGAGAGAGAGCGAAATTTTGTATGTTTATATGTTCAAGATAATCTCCGAAACCGCTGCAACTATTTGAAAAATTCTTTCTTGTGAATTCTTATTGATTGACATAGGCTATAAATTATGCGTATTTGTATTCATATTATTTTTTTAAACCAATAGCTTGTCTTCGCTACCAGTTTCTGTTTCGTACAGTTTTGTTGTTATAAACGTAAAAACCCACCCCGATTGCCCCGCATACGCAAAAGTAAAATGGTTGAAGGATTTCTTCGAACTGAATGCTCAGCGATGGGAACACGGGAACGAAAAAAATATCACGATTCCAGCATGAGAACCGCCTAAAGCTTTACATAGATTTGAGGCTATAGAAGATAAGGTATTAAACATTTTATCAGCTTAGGACAGTGAAAACAATTTAGAGCCACATAATGTTTACGCTTCAAAATTTAATTAAATGAAATACAACTGAGATTCGCTTCGAGCTAATTAGTTTTTGAATTCAAGTAGTGTAGATAGAAGATAATAATCCGTATTTCTAAAAGTTGTAATATTGGAAGCATTTTGCGCCATTCTTTCAGGTTTTTGATTCATACTAAAATCGAAATGAGAAACATCTGCTAAAGAATTCAATTAAGTACATTTAGTTTAGAAAATTCTCAACTGAAAGAATAATTGTATACAATTACCTTACTTTCAAAGTTAAGAGTTAAAACAACAACGAACAAAAAACATTGGATAGGAAAGAAACTTGACACAGAAAAAAAAATGAATAAAATTTTTTTGCACAATTATTCTTCATGGTCACCGTATTTAAGTGTTTTAAAATACGGTATGATAAACTAATATAGCTCACAAATATCCTATCAGAAAGAAATTGCCAAAGAAAAAAAACAGAAAAAAAAGAGACATATGAAGCAGGAAGTTTTCCGAAGAAAACGAGAAGAGGTTGGAGGACATCCCGGGATTGAGAAAGACTCCCCTCTTGGTAGAATATACATTATTCATTCTAATAGTTAAACTGAGTTTTGTCACATACATTCATTTGGGACATTTTCGTGGTTCTGCATATTTCCAAAGTCGTTTAATAGTTAAACATCGTGCTAACTAGTGATTTCAATACCGGTGTACCGAATACCGGTATTTCGAGAAATTTTGCAATTTCGAATACCGGTATTTGCTGAGGTAAAATACCGGTATTTTTTGGTATTAGCTGGAAAAAAAACAACGTTTTTAATTAAAGAGTTTTCAATTTAACTTTTTAAATTTGTTCTTTTACTTTAAATGCACATTTCTTTTTCCATGATAAAGAACCAAAATCAACCTACTGATGTGAAAATGTGGCTTCAAAAACACAAACTAATAGAACATCATCAAATAAAAGTAGAGAAATTATTGCAAAATGATATTTTCATTACTAGATGATGAGATGAATAGTGTTTTCGGGCGCTTATGTGCACCAATTTTTTTTTTTTTTTTCAATTTCCCTTTTGGGAAAGTTAATTTCAAGAGTAATTTCGCATGTATTTGTCCTATAAATAATTTGTTGCAACCATCAATTACAATGGTTCTTTATATATATATATACAGTCGAACCTCCATATATCGAACTTCCACATATCGAAATTTTCTATATATCGAAATCCCAGCAAATTTCTATGTTCATTATACAGAAAAATTGTTTCTATATATCGAAAAAATCTCTATATATCGAAAAAAAATTTCGAGATATTCGTAGATTTTTTTTCCACTTCAGACTGTTTGTCTCATGAAAAATGAAAATTAGGGGAGAAAATTATGTTCACTAAAGGTTGCTACAAAACTCATAAGGAATCTGGGGTTGAGGGCTGTGTAGATAGGTCGTTGTTCCTTTCTGAAGTAGTTCTTAAATTCCCCCAAGTTTATTTCAAATCTAAGTTGTAACAAGTAATACTGTAAATTCAGTTTCAAGTTATCCCTTTTGTCTGTTGATTATCGTTCCTAGTCTTTTTAGCTTCAGTAAAAATCATTCAAGTTAAGTAAATTGATTTTTTACTTTTTTCTCGATTGCACTGTCAAAACGAAACCCCCCTAAAGTTGCGAATCAAGTTAATTGCAGAAGAATGAAGATGTATGACGGCGCAAAAATGTAATTTCTGTTATTTTTTTATTTTTCAACTTTTATTTAAACCGATGCTCGTATAAATTAGAAATTGGATTTTATACACGAAATTTAGCTTTAATTTTAGTGTTTTAGGAGATTTGTACGATAAAATAAGATCGTTTCTATATATCAAAATTTCTATATATCGAATTTTTTTCCTGAAATTTGCTACTTCGATATATGGAGGCCCGACTGTATTTTTAAATATTTGTCTCAACTGTACTGAATTTTGACGAAAACTTTTTTCTTGTTAGAATAACAAATGGTAATTTGTTGTCACAAGTATTGGTTTGTTCTTCTTTCTCGCCATTTAGCATATTTGGCAAGATAACATTTAGAAATTATATTGTGCCTTAAAAATTTGTAAAGAGGTAAGGCATAATCAACACTTTAACATATTTTCAGATACTTACATAATTATAATTGTAAATAATTTTGAAAAGAAAACGAAAACGATTCAAATAAACTAACAAGATCAAATTTAGCTAAATTCATCGTAAATTTCAAAATAAAGGGTTAATAAAAAGCAAACTCAATCCCGAACAAGAGAAAATCGTTGAAGATCATGTTAATATTGAAAAAGTATCGTCCTTCAAAGAGAAATTACAACTAGCAATAAATTCAAAAATTCAAGAAAAAGAAGAAAAAAAACAATGAAAATAAAATACAGACAAAACAAAAGAAACACACACACACCACACACAAACGGACTTATCGAAAAATAACACGCAAGAGACTCAATTGTTTGAAGACGAAAGACTAAGATGATGGATAACTTAAAGATGAAGTAGGCAATTAAAAGAGGTGAATTGCGCATTGGGAACCGTACCAGCTACCTGCGTGAATTCAGAAAGAGTATTTCCAACTGCTGGAAAGTTGGGCACTAAAATAAGTTCCCGGCTTAGAGAAAATTTAATAGATGCATTATGTTTCTTACTTTTTTATTATTGTTGATTTTTCACAATGACATTTGTTCCTTCATTTTATGTTTATTCACAATACGTTTTGTAAATAATACAATTTTTGCACAGAATTAAATTATGAATTGTGGCAACGAAACACTATTTTTTCGATTATTTTCTGAGAAATTTCTAATACCGGTATTGATACCGGTATTCCGGTATCACGTTTTAAAAATACCGGATACCGGTATTGAATTTACGGTCCAGAATTGCAATCCCTATTGCCAACCAATCAAAATATATAGAACTCGGTAAACTCAGATAACAACTATTTAAACTTTTATGCCAACTTTTAAAACCTTTTTGCTTTATGGCAAACATTTAAAAAAGATCTCTTTGACGACATATTGCAAAGAGAGCGTCAGCAGAAATACTATGATTGTCATTCAATGTCAAAAGATTTAAAACTTAAAGGCAAAATTTGTGAATGAAGTGAACACTCAACAGGAGACTATTGTTTACCACCACCGCAGAGAATCAACGAAAAAAATTCTATTAAAACATGATTGGTACATTAAAACCAGGAATATATCTAAACGTTTAACACGAAACAATAGTTTACAAATATCCCATCCGAAAGAAATTGCGAAAATAAAAATATAGATGGATGTGGAGAAAAGCAAGTTTTCCGAGGAAAACGAGTCTACGAGGTTGAAGGACATCCCGGAATTGAGAAAAACTCGGCTCTTAGTAAAATACATCATATTCATTCTGCTTGCTAATCGGATTTTTTTAATTTAAGAATTTTTTAGACTTATATTTTCTCTTAATATCTTTCCAAGGTATTTTTGCCAGGACAGGTCTTGTCAACATATCATGAACAGCACTCGGTATTTTAGATGACTGTACCCTTGGAAGGTAACCTTACTTGATGCATGCAACTTTCTAACTCCTTAACTCAAAGAATTGCCTGTAACAGTTTTAGTGTTCAAATAACTTTTTGATATTCTTGCTTAACAACTTTTTAAAAATAAATCTTTGACTACATATTGCATTTAGACTGTAAATTGTTGTTGCGAAATGATCGGCATACCCGAAACTGGAAAAAAATTAATAAATTTAAAACACTATCCAAAAATCGATCAACATGCTTTTGCGATGTTTTTTTAAGGAACTGCCAGGACTTAGATTTATAAAAACTGACAAACTTTGAATATCTCCTCCAAAAAGCCTCCGTATGTTTAAAAAGAAAAAAAACGAGAAATTGGGGAGAATTTTTTCAATAGTGTACTCCTCAGGACTTCTTTTCGAGCTTTTAAAATTCAATTGGATATCCCAATAATTTTATTGTGCAACTTTTATTTGTCCAATATATTCAATGGAATTAAGCCCCCTTTCGGAATAATATGGTTTCGAGTATTGTTCTAACAGCACCAGCAGCATATTGTTCTAATAGCAGCAGATCAGTTGGCTCATAATCCTTGGCATCCCCATGATTCCTGTATATTTCCTTTTCCAATTTAAATGATTACAATATCCAATAAAAATTTCTTATGCCATCGCCATCATCAAACGTAAAACTATACGATACGTAGTGCAACGTTACGTACGGGAAGATTACATTGTCCAGTGGGAATTATATGTTGATCAGGAAATGAGGTAAATCAATTTGTTTCAAAGCTCATAAAAGCGAAACAAAATAATGTTGTTTAGTATTAATTTTCTAATTAAAAAGTACCTTTATAATATTTATTTAAGACAGATAGATTTTTTTTAACCCGAACTAGGTCGGGACGGGCCTCTAGTACTATGTAAATTTTATCCTTTACATATCGGACATAATCTTCATAAGTATGAGACAGCTTCATTTTTTTCAAAAAGAAAATAATATTGCAATCTCAAAGATTTTATTCACTTTTAAAAGAAATCATAATTTTTACGAAGAAATTTATTTTATGTGCTTAACCAATTCTTCAACTGTACTTATCCAAAAGTAGTTCCTTTAGATATGAAATTAGTCTTTTTTTTTAAAAATATTTATTAATATTGATAAAATTTAAGTGTTAGGTAAAATGTGTGGTAAGGAGGAAAAGTTGTTCTTTTTCTCAAGTTACATATGTATTAGTAGCTCTCAAGGGGAGAAGTTTCCATTTTAAAGATCACTTTTTTTTAATACAGTTATTCTCAATTTTGGTGCGGCAAACCCACACCGGTTCACAGAAAAATTTGACCTGTCCTCAGAGATTTTTTGCTTGTCCTAGTGAAAAATTTTTTTGCACACATAAAAATAACACCCTGTACCACATTTTTAACCTGAATTTTTCTTCGTAATTTTCTATGATTTTTACTAGTTGGGTCATTCCATACAGATTCAACGGATGAGTTCGCTCGACCATTTTTAATTTTTTTGAAACTCATATCCCAAAAAGATGCATATGAATGATGTTTAAAATCACTTTTATTTTTTCTCTAACCTTAACCCTTGATTTTTTAGGGGTCATCAAAAGTGATTTTCGCAGTCAAAAATGGGACTTTTAGACCTTTTCATTTTGGCCAAAATCTATTTGAATTACATTTATGGCAGTTAATTTTACGCTTTGATGTTAAAGTGCATAAGATGATAATCTCACATGCTGAGTTACGTGGGTGTAACTTAATAATTAAAATAATGGCAATAGGTTAAAGTTCAAGGTCAAATGTAAAATTTTTGCTCATTTCAAAGGGTCATAACTCGCTTAGGGGACGAAAACACAAAATGAAATATGGCAAAAACTAATCACTGGAGTCACACTAATGAGAAAATATAACTGTAATTGTGTGTTTGTTTACCCTTTACAAATTACAGCCCCTCAAATATCAGAAAATTGAGAAAAATTACATTTTTAGACCCCTGTAAACCAAAAGGGGATGGAATTAAAAATGAAATTTCTTGGCCAATTGAATATTCCATTCACGTACTATACATTATATATATATTGTTTTGTGTATTTGGTTTGTAAAAAAGATACAGGTCTTTCAAATTGAGCAATTTTGATAGTTAATTTACGCACTAAAACAGAAATAAAAAGTGTGAAAACTTCATCGCACTTTCTTAAATGACCTATATAATATATTATACTGAAAAAACATATTTTAACTATAAAAAAACTATTTTAATTTGATAATTTAGAAATATTTGGACATGAATGAGTAGTTCATACTTGATTGACAGCTTAAGTAGTTAATTTACAGACTATCTACACGCACAAATTTTCAATACACACAATTATATGCTCTGTACATTAACATATCTAAATTGCCTTAAACATATGCAAAAACATTATATATACAAAATTTAAATTTTAAAAAGTGCGTTTTTTATTTCTTGTTTGAGTGTAGTTTTGAAAAAATGAACTCACCTAGTAGTCCTATAGTTGTAATGTGACTCAAGTATATGGCGTTTTAAAATGCTTTACCAAGGCACATTCATAATTTGATACTTCGAAAATGTACTAGAAGCAAGACAATGACAGGGGTTCTAAATTTAGTGATCAACACAAGCTATGTAATAACTTTTTTGACAATAATGGGCATTTTCCTTTAATAGTCTTTTTAGTAACACATTATTCTTCATACCTATTGCTAGGGGACAATAATTTTACAGTGATAATATTTAAATACGGTGGCATAAAGCAGTGATTAAATGTTGTATTGGGAATTTTATTTGCAGAGTCAAACCTTTCTTGCAGCATTTTTTCAGCTAGTTTAATATACTGAATGCTCACAAGGATACATGCAATGGTTAATAGCAAAAATGCAGAAGGTATACATTTCTGTAGGAATTAAAATGTGACTTCTAGTAGTTCTTTGCAAGCTAGTCTTAGTAGTATCAATTCTTTTTACGGTTCTTCTGATTCTGTTACAATGTCCACTACCGTGTGATATTGCATAGAAATGCCATTCAGCTCTCAAGTTGACATCCGTTTCGTGATTACATAAATTAAGAAAGTTCTTTCTATTTTGTTGTGTATTTGAGTAAAGTATTTCAGTACGCCACATGCTGTGTCACCACCCAAGGGCGCTGACTTGCAAAATTTATTGGGGGGGGGGGGCGGACATCTCCGGGGGTTTAGGGGATTATGTAATCCCTCGGAGGTCCCCCCACCCCAAATAAAGATTTTTGTACCTTGAAAATGCCATATTTTCTGGTGTGCATAATTTTAACAAACAAACAGTATGTTACATGGCGTTTTCGAAGTAAAGGAATCTAAAAATTGGTTTACAAATTTTCTGGTTCAACTAAATCATGTCATTCTTCTTAGTAAGATATTTTTTGTTCTATTTTATAGGGAGCCGCGCAGTGCCGTAGCTAGGCATTGATATAAGGTAGGACACTTGACTTAAATGGAAGGGCACTCCCAGAGACGAAGACTTAAAAAAAAAATATGTGGGGGGGGGGGGGGTGTTGCCACGGGAAATTTTCTAAATTTTAGATGAAAAATAGTGACTTTTAAAGTCATATAATCAACATTACAACCCCGAAAACTCGACGAGCCTGACACATATTTTTTGGCTTTGTAAAAAGAATAAATAAATACAAACACGCACAGTATTTTCGTAAAAAGGTAATTTAATTTACGCATGTCTTTTAAGACCAGTTGTTTTTTCATTAGTGATATGGGCTAGCTAACGTATTCTAGTGTAAACACAGTCTCTCAATGTCTAGGTCCTTTTTGAAAAACTCAGTTGATTTTTCAAAATTTGTTTCACCTCTGTTTAATAAAAGCAAGCACTCTTGTTCATCTGCAATGACCTGTGTGAATCCAGTTGATGTAAACCGCACAATAATGCAAGATTGCACCATTTCACAAACGTCAATATAAAGTGCATTGTAGCACTCCTTTGAGATTTTGGGATGAGTTTAGAAAGCATAATGTAATTAATAATTTTCTTGATTTATTGAGGGGGCTCTGCCCCCTCAAAAATATTTTCGAGGGGGCTTGGGCCCCCTCATGCCTTATGGAGTCGGCGCCACTGTCACCACCAGAACTATAGTACTACTGTGTGAGTTCATTTTCTTAAAACTACACTGAAGCAAGAAATGAAAAACTCACTTTTTTTTTTCCTTTCAACTATGGAGACAATGCTTTTGCACGTGTTTAGGCAAGTTACATAAGTTAATGTACAGAGCGTATGTTTATGTATTGAAAATTTGTGTGTGTAGATAGTCTATAAATTAACTACTTAAGCTGTCAATCATGTATGAACTACTTATTTATGTCCAAATATTTCTGAGTTATCAAATTAAAATAGATCTTTTTATACTTAAAATATGTTTTTTCAGTATAATATATTATATAGGCAATTTAAGAAAGTGCAATGAAGTTTTCACGCTTTTTATTTCTGTTTTAGTGCGTAAATTAACTATCAAAATTGCTCAATTTCAAAGACCTGTATCTTTTTTACAAACTAAATACACAAAACAATATATATATAATGTATAGTACTTGAATGGAATATTCAATTGGCCAAGAAATTTCATTTTTAATTACATCCCCTTTTGGTTTACAGGGGGCTAAAAATGTCATTTTTCTCAATTTTCTGATCTTTGAGGGGCTGACTCCAATGATTAGTTTTTGCCATATTTCATTTTGCGTTTCCGTCCCCTAAGCGAGTTATGATCCTTTGAAATGAGCAAAAATTTTACATTTGACCTTGAACTTTAACCTGTTGCCATTATTTTAATTATTAAGTCACACCCACGTAACTCAGCATGTGAGACTATCATCTTATGCACTTTAACATCAAAGCGTAAAATTAACTGCCATAAATGTAATTCAAATAGATTTTGGCCAAAATGCAAAGGTCTAAAAGTCCCATTTTTGACTGCGAAAATCACTTTTGATGACCCCTAAAAAATCAAGGGTTAAGGTTAGAGAAAAAATAAAAGTGATTTTAAACATCATTCATATGCATCTTTTTGGGATATGAGTTTCAAAAAAATTAAAAATGATCGAGAGAACTCATCCGTTGAATCTGTATGGAAAGACCCAGTTTTGAATTGTCCGGTGGACGAAGTTTTTTTCCTTTCTTTGTTTTTCTTTCTTCTGTAAAAAAGTGAAAAAAAAAAAAAAAAAAAAAACCCTCACCAGTCCGCGAAATTTTTTCAGAAGTTTTCTGCGCATCAAAAAGATAGAGAAACGCTGCTCTAACATGTAGATCGACCTTACCCACGGCTCATTTAGGCAACGGCTCATTTCAGTTTGTTTTTTTGTGGGCGTGTACGCAAAGCAATGAATTGTACACAAAGATTTTAACAGTCTTACATGTTCCTCGATGATTGTGTGATAACGTTCAGGACTATCGTTTATCCTGTGATATCACTAAATTACTAAATTACATTTTCAATATGCGTAGTTTTATACAGATTTATGATTATCATAAATATAAAAGTTAAGAAAATATAGTCGGGGCTGAACTAACCTGGCAGCATTGGGAAGTCAACGCAAATCCTAACTAAATAGAGCATTATGACGCTGCCAAGTTAAGTTTGCCCCAACTACAGTTGAACTTGTAAAAGTGAGAACTCTGTTATAACTTCAAAAAAGTTAAATTCTTCAATTGCCTAAAAGTAGCATTGGTGGTCTTCTATAACTTCGCTGGGCCATGATAGCGTCATAAATATTCTTGGTCCTTGGATGACCGTTACAATAGAGATTCACTTTTATTGAAAAGTTTTAATCGATTTTCCTACGAAATTCTTTATTTATTACATAATTATAAACACATTAACGAACAGTGAAATAATTATCTAATATTTAGTATGCAACCTCTTGTTCTTGTTGAGCATTTTAAGTCTTTTTGGCATACTTTTCACAAGGTTTACACCATTTCTTAACTTTTTAAAAAAGGAGTTAAAAAATTGTTTATACTATTATATACATACTCACATACACATACTCACTAATTACCTAAAACTAACTTTAAATATAACAGAACACACTAATAAAAAGAACTAGTGAACTGTTTAAGCTGATTGAGTTTATGTTCCTGGTAAGTAGATAAACAGAGAACATAAACAAAGCAGACAGTGCTGCTACCTGAAAACATTAAACTATGCTAAAATAACGTAATAATCAGTGTACAATATGTACTGTACTTTAACAGTAAGTACATAGTATTTTAGTACAAATAGTGTACAAAAAACAAAAAAAAGAAACTCTTTAGTCTAATAATTTGGCCAGCACTGAATACCTAAAATCATTAAAATATGATTTAAAAGGAAGAATTTCACAACCACGTGAAAATTCTATTCTTTCTTTAGAATATTTGTATGAGAAAAGTTTTGAAGTCTTCTTTCGTAACTACACGCGTGGTAATGAACGTCTGCGAATTCGAACTCAGAACATTTGAGTTGACCGCGTGTTGGTTTAATTTACGATCCCGTAGTTACGTCACTCAAATATTCATTCTAATCCTCAGTAAATAGCCCCGTTCGCAGGGCCGGGGAACAATTCTAGCACTATGTAATACAACAATTTAGTTACATTTTTGAACTTGCTTACTGATCCAGCTTTCATATTTTCTTTTCTGAGGATTTTACTAAGGTAGTGAGGAGTGGGAATCGTGGAGATTAGGACTGATTTTCGAGTAAAGGAATCGGAGTCGAACACTGTAAAATTCCTATCGATAACTTTAACTCCGACTCCGTAGCCCTGGAATTTATATCGTCTTTTGTTGGGCAAGTTTGTTCCCCCAGTCGTACTTCTATTTCTTTTTTGTGTAGTTTCTGTAAAATATTTAAAAAAAAATAAATAAAATAATATTAACAAATCTTTTATGTTTTAGACTGGATAAATGTTTCGCACAATCAATGATCAATTTCCAGAAAATATATTAATTTTTTTTTGTTTTGCACATGAATTTTGTTTTGCTTTGTAAATTAATTTCGTTCAAGAGATAAGCATAAGTAATTTTATTCATAATAGTAGGTATAAAGAGAACATATATCCTGAAATCATAATTAAAAGGCGAAAATTTAATACCTAAAGCCATGGCCGCGCAGTTGAGAGATCACGGGAGGTGACCACTCAAAAAATTCCTTATTCGGCAAGAATCTCCCCCCCCCCCCAGTCAAAAAAAAAAAAAAGAGGAAGCTCGGAGCGCCCCTGGTATTAGTCACGTGACGTTTTAAAGAGAGTCTCGTGAAAATAGTGTAAGACATGTACCACACTTTTGAATTTTGTTTATCAATTTTGATAATTACCATCAATTACTGATTCTCAATTAAATTAAGAAAAGTAATCAAGTATCAATTGTTTGCACATAAGTAATTTATGAAGGATTCACTAACATTGTTACATAGAGTGCGTTCGACGAGCACGACTGTTAGCGACCGTTTAGTTAATCACGTGACAGCTAATGATCACGTGCTCCAATCAACCAATCAACTGCTTAGAATGGTAACCAGTGCAGTAACTCTGATCATAGAACGCCGCGGTTAGTAACTGGTTACTTACCGGCCGACCGGTGAGGTTCGTCGAACGCAACCATACTAAGTAAAACAGAGTGGACAACTAAACCTATTTTTAAAAAATTGTTCTAATTTTTATGAAACGTTGTAGTTGAGAAAATAAAGCGATGATTTTAAGGCTGTTATTTTGTTGGTGATTGCAGATTTTTTTTTAAATAAGGATTATTAATGTAACATTTTGGATATTGGCTAACTCGAATTGACCATCAGTGGAAAAGAACAAGACTCACCTTATTTGTTGATTGTATAAAATTTAAAATAGCTAATAAGCACAGAAAATATACTGGTAGTATTCTAAAACGTAGATTTAATGTAAGGTAAACACACCAGTAGTGGCCAGTGCTTAATAGTGCTTCAAGTAGTGACCACTGCAATTTTATATATTTGAAAAAATTGGATTCCAGGTTTCCCAAAGGGTTGAAATGTGCAAGAGAACGTTGGATGCACTTTTGAATCCAGTTGGACGCTTAGAATCCTATTTCTTCCAACTGAAACCTTGAAGTGGCCACTACTGAAGCTCTAGCCACAACTGGTGTGTTTACCTTAATTGTTTATTTTGTTTTCGAAATGACCGCATAACAGAATGGACAATATGAACTATAGAAAATGATGGGACATAAATAAATAACTTTTTTTGGTGGAAATTGCTGTTTAGTAACATTACTTTTATGCGAAACATATAATTTAACTGATATTTTATTTTGTTGTTACATTTCATCCCGATTTGAAATCATTTTTTAACTTCTAATAGTTTGAAGTTAAGACATTTAATGTTCCCCTTCTTGTTACAAAGCAATATATTTTGTACACTTCATGAATGACTTATGTACAAAACTATGAATATTTTATTGAACAATTTAATAAAGAATCAAATAAATAATATGGTTGATTGGTTGTGATTATTAGAATTGATTCAAAATATTCCGAAGTGTCGGACAAATTTTCGCTAGAGTGTCCCAATTACAATACTTTATTTCGTAAGAAAATAATTTAATTAAACAGGAGTAAGCACATTTTTTCATCTTTACATTTGATACAAAAATACTTCCGACACAGTATTATTTTTATTAAATAACTTGTTACTTAAAATTAAATTTATTTGATTGCGGGACATCCAAAGTAAACCTTTAGTTGTTGGTTTCGAAAGCTAAGGTTCCAACTTAAACGGTACATATCCCATTTGTTGAGAAATAATAATTGAAACCGTTGAAAAACAATTATGGTTTTGGCCATTCCACTGAAAATGGTCATTTTGTACCGCACGTGACGGTTCTTATATTTCATTTTTAAAAGAAATAATGATTTTAAATGGTAGTGAAAAAATGTTTTTCTCAATAAGTCACACATTTTCTCATAAGTTTGTGCTTTCTTAAGCAACAAAAGTTTGTTCATTACCTTTTTAAATCCTTACTTTTATTGAAATATATAAAGCGTCACGTGCGGGATAAAATTACCGTTTTCCGTGGAATGGCCCATAACACCATTTTGTGCTACAAAGTATCTATTTATTCATCCTTTCTTTAAAAAAAAAGAAAAAAAAATGAAATTTGAATTCTGAAATTTTGAATTCAATTTATGTTTTTCGCAATCACGACAGGACCCTACTCATTGGACTTATTGCTACCAAAAACGACTCCTGTCCCCCCAATCCCCCCCAAGCCTGCCCTTCCTTCTGGGGGTTACATGTGTATATTTGCATATGTGTGTGCAGGCGCATGTGCGTGCATGTGTAGGCTTGTGTGTGTGCGATGATCTGTGTGTATGCACTTAGGCGTGTGTGTAAGTGTGTGGGAGTGTGTATGTGCGTAACAATGCGTGTGTGTGAGCGTGCATGTATGTAGGACATTGACGCCACCGACTAGGAAAAGCGGCTAACGGGGGACATATATATATATATATATATATATATATATATATATATATATATATATATATATATATATATATATATATATATATATAGCTTTGATTTTTTTGCGCAAAAGCAATCTTTTATGGTTACAAATTTTTTTTTTCTGATATCTGATGACGATGTGACACCAATCGATGTGACCCGATCTTACACCAAAAGATGTGTCTCCTATTGTCAAAAACAAATTAAGCTACATTAGTATGATGCTTTACTAACAGGAAAACATTGTTTCTCGTAACAAACAGGGCTATAGAGAGCCAAGGGGGGCCCCTTGTCAGCTATGTCGCCGGCCCTCCCGCCCCCCAAAAAAAGAAAAAAAAGAAGAAAAAAGGAAAAGGAAAGGGGGTAAAGAAGAAAAAGAGGGGGGGGGGGGGAGAAGAAAAGGAGGGGGGAGAAGAAAAAAGGGGGAAAAGAAAATAATAGGTTAACAAGAAGAACCAAAACCAAGGAAGAAAGAAAAAAATCAAAACTTTTTACTAGGAAAACAATTAACTCTATTTTAAGTGCCACAATAGTAAATATAAAAAGAGTAAAATCTATTTAATCCTTACGTTTTATCTTATTCGGAGTTTTTCTACCCCTTTTTCTTCCTTCATTTTTTTTTCTTTCATCCTTTTCTTTCTTTCTTTTTTCTTTCTTTCTTTTTTCTTTCTTTCTTTTTTTGTATGCATAAGTGTCGCCCCCCCCCCCTCAATGCCCGGGAACCCAGTTTCCGACTAGACTGACATGGCCTCTCGTCGGGCCTGTCAACAAAACAGCAATAAGTCCTTTAATGTAGTTTTTAAATTTAACTTTCGGCGGTGGCATTTTGAATAAGATTTATTGTTTTCTCATTCACTTCCAAAAATTTATAAATTTTTTAAACTATCACTAATTAGTCATCCGCATCTTATGAGCTTAAAGGTCATTTCCTGCAATTACTTTTTCCTGTTTTTGATAGTACAATATTTCCATGTCCCGAAAACCCCACGTAACACAAAAGACATGAAACAAAGACAGTTATGTTGTCTTTCTCATTAGAAATTGAGATGGATCGGTTTTTCAATTTCGACATCATTCATTGAAAATCTTGTATGAAAAGAGGTTAATTACATTTGTTCATACTATTCATTTTCGGAAGTGTTGTATCAGGAAATGAGTAATTCATTAGTTTTGAAACATGATACTCGACTTTTTGGGAGAAACAACAGAAATGGAAAAATGTGTGTTCCGATTCATTTCGGACTCATAAATAAATTCTTTGTACATTTTCATTCTTCTTTATCTCCGTAATTCTAAATATGTATTCAGCTATGTCAAAATTAAAGTGTTGTTTATACCAATACCGATTCTTTTAAATTAACTTTATCACAAAAAACATTACCGCAACCAATGATTTTTTACCTTTGAGTCTATACTTTTGTCCAGGTTTAACATTATGATAAAAGATTAAAGTTGCATATTCTTTTATTACGTTAATGTTTAAATTTAACTACTGAGTTGTACTGAATTTAGGATTATTTTCTCAATTACCCATCTTTATTTGAATGAAAAAAAGGTAAACGGAGTTAAATTATGATTAAAACAATATCAAAATGTTTGAGTCTATAATTTTGTCCAACCAGTGCATATTTTCTAATTTCATATCTCACCAGCTTTCGAGTTTACCCTGACCCTATTTGATAGTCTTTATCAGGGTAAATATCAGTTTTGTTTTTTATAGTTTTGCTGCAATCGAAGCAAGATTTCTGTGCAGTATTGTAGTGAACTTCTCTATTTTTGGAGTCATTTCAAAACAAAGGCAATGTGAAAAAGCCTACCAAGAAGTTTCAAAGTATCTATTTGATTTTGCTTTCACTGGATATTTTAAAACATGTTTGTGTTCCTATATTTTGTAATGGGCATAGCAGAACATTATAATGCTTTTTTAATTAACCAGAAAAAAAAAATGATTTTCTGACAACTGTGGAACAAATGTAACAGTTGGTTTTGACTGTACTAACATGGTTTTAAAACATTTATATCGTTTAAAATTTTCAATTCCTTTTTATTCCACTTGTCAGGTTTTTATTCGAGATTTGACTGATAGCAAAATATTTTTTTCTTCAAAGGTATGATAAAGTTTTTGAAAATTAGTAGTTTTAACTTCCTTTCTGAAGTAAACAACCTCTGAGGTATGATTGATATTTGATTTTTAATTGCAAAAAATTAAATGGCAACTCAGACTGACGGTAGGACGGGGGGAAGACAAAAATCATGCCAAAAATGATAGATGACGAACAATATGCTGGTGCGTTTAGTACTTTGATTTTTTGGATACTATTACAAACACTTTTCTCTAAAATAACTCTCTTATTGAAATTTGAAGCTTTTTCCCGTGACCATTATTCCCAAAGACTTTTCAATTAAGAGAAACATAGTTCACCTCTCCGTGTTGCTTCTTACCAACTTTAAATTGGTACTAAAATTGAAATGATACAGAAATTCATTTGCATATAGAAAGCATCAGGTTTGTGGTTCTAAATTAAGATTCAAATGGTTTGGAACTGTTTTGTGTTTCCATGGCTGCTTTTCTACTTGCTCACATTAGCGTAAATCCTGGCCCATTTTACGATTGAAAAGTATTTCTGCTTTCAGATCTCGATGGAAATCATTTAGTACTGTTATTAGTTATTAGTTATAGGCACCATGTATTGGCGACTGCTTTTCTTTTATTGATCTGGAAATCAGTTTACTCGACGTTGTTGTTACGTCGTGTAAGTGAGCTTTTATTTATAGTCCCTATAACGTATATATATATATATATATATATATATAGTGTATATATATATATATAGTGTGTATATATATATATATATATATATATATATATAGTGTATATATATATATATATATATATATATATATATAGTGTATATATATATATATAGTGTGTATATATATATATATATATATATATACACACATATATATGTAAGCACCAATCATTTTAAAATATTTTATAATATAATGTTTAATAGGGGGGGTTCATTTAGCTCGTTTTCAACATAATGAGGTACTTATGTATGTGTGTTACAAATGCAACTATGTTGAGCGAAGTTTGTCGATTTGTCGATTCTATCAAAGAGGTAGAATAGCTGATAAATCACGCGGAATCCGTTCCTTTAAAGAAACATTTTTTTTTTTTTTTACAATACTAGAGGCCTCCGCCCCTGCTCGTTAGCGCTCACCAACCCCCGAAGATTGCTTCGCAATCTTATTTGATTCGCAAACATTTAAATCGTCAATTAGAAAGAATCAGATTAAAAACGAGTTAGGAGTTCCTTTTGGAACAAAAATCACTCCTTTTACGGGGTTTAAACTAACTTGTAATAACTTGCAGAGCTATAAAGGGGCTCCTGAGGAGCATTGCAAAGCTTGAAAAGTCGCTTTGAAATTTGTGGTCTCTAGTAATATATTTTGCTTTTTAGCTAAGTACTTGAATTGAGCCTAAGATTTTCCGTTAAAATAGACACCCTTATAGCTGTTCGAATTTATAGAGAAAGTTGGAGCAAGCTTTATTTGATTCAAAAAAAAAAAATAAATAAATAAATAAATAATAAATAAATAAATCTTTTTCGAACGAGATAGAAGGTTAAGGGGCGAGGGGAATCGTTCATCCCTTTAATAGGCAACTTACGTGAAATTTTAGCTTAAAAATTAATTATAAAAAATTAATTCAAAATTTAAGATTAAAAAAAACCATTTGTAAACCCCTGGGGCTCAAAGTTATTTTGTACTAAATTTCAAGGCTTTAGTGCTATGGGGGTCTCTTGGACGCAGACCCGCAGCAGTGGTCACAGACTTCCTTTCACAATTCCTTTGACGTTTTTTTTAATACTCAATGCAGGCAAGACTTGTACACTTTTACATGCTTTTATGTCTGCCAGAGAAGGCCGAGAAATAGAAAGAAGCAAAAAAGAAATTATTGGTAGTTGCGATTGGGTTCAATGATATGATGTCGAATTTTAATCCCATACATTCTTGACACGAAGTGCTGTGACATTAGGGCACTGCACACTTAAGTAGTTTTCTATCAAAGAGTTCAACCTAGCAGGAAAGTATTTTTCTGAATTTTGTCATCATTTAACTGCCTTTGAACTGCAATATAAAAGATCGTTTCTTGATTTCAATATCATTAGTTGTTAGAATTGATTTTTAATGATAATAATAATGATGATAACAATAATAAGACGGAGGATAAGGCTCCCTGGATCGCCGAAGTTGTAAAAAGGGTTCCGTATTCGTGAAAAAGTTGTGAAACACTGTATTCAAGTTATTATTTTTAATTCCAAATGAGATTTTGAAAGTTTTACTTTTGGAGATCATCCCCATCAATTTAAGAGGAGATTGTTATTTATTTATTGATTTGAATATTTTACTAAAAATGTATTAAACAAATAAATAATAAATATAAATAAAAAATAAATTAGATTAGGTTAAAGCTCTTCAGGAGTGGTTATTTTTCAGGAATATGAAATGTCTTTGAATATATAATTTAAATACATTGCTTAAAGTTATGCGCATAAGTATAAGCTTGACAAATCAACTTTCTACATTAAATGAAGAGATATATCTAAATTTTACAAATGAGATACATTACTCGTGACTTGAATGCAAAAAGAAAACGAAGTTTCACGATGCAAATTGATTAAATTTAGGAGTAATTTGAGTCTTTCAATTTGCAGCGCCACCTATCGAGCAATATTGTAACTATTCTATTAAGCACGAAATTCCTGTTAAAAAATTGCTTCCTCCAAATAGCAAGGTGTACAAGTCATTTTCCAAATTAGATGCTCATATTGCAATATTTTGTGGTCACATCGAAGTAATTTTTATTATTATAAAATAATAAAAAAAATTTTGTTTACATTTCAAATATTAATTGAGATCTATAAACTTTCAGTGCAGTAAATATTTATAAAATATTAGGCTTGTTTTGGTTCTAAATGTTTTATTCAATTGGTCAAGTGCATATGGGACAAAGAGAAGGGGCCAAAGTGAAATAGTTTACTTTTTTGTGTATTCTTTCATTTGTGTTCATTAATTTATTAACTCACTGACATCATTCACTTATTTATTCATTCAATCACTTATTTTTTATTTATTCATTATTTTATTCACTTATTTATTTACTATTTAATTTACTAGTTAATAAATTCGTTTATTATTTCAATATGTATTTTCTCGTTTCTGCGTTCATTTATTTTAAGAAAAATTTTTAACTAATCAAATTAAAATATTTCATTAGGAAAAAAATTTTTTTTAGTTATCATTTTGTCCCATCAACAGGGCGAAGTAAAAAAATTTCAATTCTAGTAGAAATTCAAATTTACTGCCAAAAATGACAAATAACTTTTTTTACAAGTTTTATTTAAAACGCATCATTCTTTCTTATTGTACTGCAATTCTCAAAAAAAAAAAAAAAAAAAAAAAAAGTTATTTGTTCATTTTGAAAATTGCTATTTTTCTAAACTGTTTCTTTTGCATTCCGCAATTTGTTTGCGGCAAAATCAAACAAATTGCATACAAAAGTCTCCCCTGTATAGTTGGGTGTACGAGGTCAACAATAGGTGAAAGATCACCCTTTTTACGGAGTACTTACTGATAGTTAATTTTTAGTTGATGTTGTTATCCTACGTCAGTGTTGAGGTCACTATCATTATTTACTTTAATCTTTCTTCGAAACATTCATTAGCTGACTTTATTTAAAGGAAACTCATTGAAACTAGTATCTTTGTCAGCCTTCAAAATAAAAATTAAAAAAAAAAAATCCTTCCTGGAGTTAAGACTGATGCACAATACATATTCTATTAGTCATATTTAAAGTCTGCTCTCAAGTAAGGGTGTATTTGTTCAAAAGAAAATATGCTGCTCAACCTATGGGAAAGGAACGTCAGGTTGAAAAATATCTTATCATGCATTCTTACTCAACGTAAATCGAGTTAATAATTCTCAATTTTTTTCAAATAATTAATGATTATGTTATTCACAAAAGTAATGTCGGCCGCTTTGGACTCATTACCTATAAAACTAGGAAATTCTTTAATCGCCACTCGCCAGTAGTTATTTCATTAGTAGCCATTTTTTTTAATCGACTACTTTTTTCATTCAAAGTGCTAAACGGTAATTTTTCTTATTTGTTGACAATACATATCCTAATACACTTTGATGAATGTAATTAGTTTTAAAAAAATGTTTCATGAAGGTTACTTCTTGATTTTAGTGGGAAAGGTGTTACAAATTACTACTTAATGCTTTTAGTTTACTTTAAGGTATGAATTCATATTTTAAGGTAGTAATCGGGAGACAAATGACGAATTTTTAACCGCCAGTTTTTTTTTTTTTTTTCATTTAGTCATCCTGTGGCCGGTGGCGGCAACTAATTTTGTTTTTTAACTGGGTTTACTGACGCAAACTCGATGGAGTTGTTACAGTTCTTCAGTTTCATAAAATATTTTTTTTTAAGGAAAGGGACTTCAAGCAGGGAAAAAATCTGGAAATCCTTAAAAGTACATAATAATGTCATCATTTTCAGAGGAAAGGATTTTAAGACCTTATAAAATTGCAAATATTATTACATATTATGAAAATGTTTCAGACTTTTAAAAATGTTTAAACATTTTTGATTTTGAGAAAACAGGTTTGAAGGTAAGTCCACATAAATTCAGCAATGCATTTTCCGAAGTATTTATACTGACTACTCGTCCATTTTTCTAGCCACATTTCTCCTAATTTAATAAATAATGAGTTTCGCCATAAGTGTGGTGTTTGTTGCACAAAAAAGGGGAAAGGGGATCTCAAAAAAATCGTATGACGAGGTTTTCCTTGAACCTTGTTATAAGATTTATCATACTAAGCATAATTGCTAACGTGATTTATGTAAATTTAGCTCATTGGTTTATTATCCAAAAAAAAAAAAATGCATGTTTTTAAGTGACGTCGTTATGAAAACTGGTCACTCCGAGAGACCAGACTTTATGTGACAGATTAATTGTTATCCATCGTAGACCCCTCAGTGAATTAAACAGCCTGTACTTTCAAAATAAGTAAATAAATAAAGTTTCAAAAGTTTTTTTTCTCGGATGAATCGGCAGTACTTCCTTCTATGCATTCTCAAAAAGAAAACGACTACGAAACGCTGTTTGTTCATTAGTAGGGGATGTTCATTCACTGGGTTGGAACACTTTTTTTTTTTTTTCATTTTGACCCTTCAAAAGATCAATTGCAGAACCATAAAAGATCTCCCAGTTTTTTTTTTTTTTTTTTTTAACCTTTATCAATTAAAATGATTAAAGAAAGTAAAATCACTTAGATTATTACACTAATCAAAATATTCCTTTTAACTATTAACTTTACTTATGGAGAGGGTGGGAGTATTATTCCTGTATTTAAGTATTGATGCGTTATACTTAACTCAGGCTTAGAAAGGTTTGGAATAATCACAAATGTTAGCTAGTTTACTTTACATCCCAACATTTTTTTGAATTTAGTAGAATGTTTCCACTATCTCACGCTCCTTGTAAAGGTTTAATATTGCCTTTGCGATTTCGCTAGTAATGTGTTAAAATATAAACATTTTTAGCAGCTATATAAAGAGCAATTCTTACAAATCACCGAACAGTAAAGTTAAAATATCAGATAAAAAGGCTAAACTCCTACTAAACTCCTAGCATTACTCCCACTTGATAGAGAATTGTGCCTGGAACATTTTTAAAAATGCCAACATTTAAACACAAATAAATAAATAAATAAATAAATAATAATTTGAACTTTGACATCTTGAATTCAAATTATGTTTTTCGCAATCACGAGTGTGTGTGTGTGTATGTAGCCGTGTGTGTGTGGGGGGGGGGTATGTATGCGTGTGTAGGCATGTGTGTTTGTGTGTGGGGGGGGGTATGTGTGTGCAGGCATGATTGTTTGGGTAATTGTGTGTATGTGTAGATGTCTGTATGTATGCATGTGTGTGTATGTGTAGGTGTCTGTATGTATGCGTGTGTGTGTAGGTGCGTGTATGTATGCATATAAGTGTAGGATATTGACGCAATCTGGACGGTGGTGCTGCAGTGAGAAGCGGTGGGAAAATAAAATCATACGAGTTCAAAACCGTCAAGTGAGAACAATAAGCAGTCGTGATTGGTCAATAAATACGAGTATTTGATTCCATTGATATTTCAACCCTAGAATGTTGAGAACAAGCAAATATTGACTGCCGTAACTTGTTAGACGATAGTCGATGAACCAAAATTTTATCGTGACAACCATCCTTAAAAAGGCGCCATTGGGACACTGTTGTACGCAAAATGAGAGATGTGTGTGAAAAGGAGATGGTGTGCATCAAATGAGAAGTGGTTGACTATTTTGTGCTCTCTTTATTGTCGCCCTAAGGAAGGACTCGCAGATGCGTCATTCTAAAATAAGCATTATATCAGTTGAGCAGTTTTTTATTTTTTTTTACCCTTAGAACTTATAGAAATTCATTTCTTTTTATAATTAAAGGATTCATTGACCAAGTCAAAAATAAAGAAGAACTCTAAATGACATAATTTTTGAGTTCAAGAAGTGTCGAATCCAGTTACATGATAGGCATAAATACAACGGGGCTAATGATACTTCTTCGCTATCTTGTATAGCAGCGTCTGTGCCATTGACTCGGCAGTGGCAGCTGAGATAGGCTGTAAAATTTGGTCTCATTAAACTTTATTCATGCTCAGAAAATCACTCGCAGAAAGGTTAAAATAAAATAGGGTCAGTTGGAGTAAATGGGTAAATGGAAACAACTCAATTACCACAGTTGTGGTGACTTTTGAAGCTAAAATATTGATGAGTGAAGATTGGTTAAAATAAAGGAAACATATATATTCTGAGAGTTTTGCGTATTTCTAAACAATTGTGTGACATCATCATTTTTTTTTGGAAAGGATACTAAAAAAAGTTGTTTTTTTAAAGTTAAGTAATCTTAAATTTTCCTCTCCGGCAGATCTACAAAGGCGAAATAACTTGTTTCACAAGTTTTATTTTCCACATGGAAGGTTACTAAAAACATTTAGTCATAAATTTTACCTTCCATGCTAGATTAGACGCTCAAGTTTACATCTACCCCATGCACGATGTACTAGGGGATGTACAAGTAACTTGTACATTATCCATTGCAAATAGAAACAACTAAGTTTTTCTCTTTTCTCACTTTTTTGTAGATTAAATTTCGATGCCAGTTTTTTTTTTTTTTTTTTTTGGCATTTTCCACACTTTTATCTAAAATGTAATATTTTGTACGATTTTCTTTATGAATGACTAGCAGTGCCCACACGACGATGCCCGTGCGAAGAAGTTAGAAGTCCGTTGAATTAAAAAAAATCCACGCCCTCAGCTCCCCTTCTGATGTGAAATGATCATTTTTCCTCAACTAAAATGCGTACACATCTTTTCAATGGACCTATTAAATCTCTTTGGACTTTAAAACTATTCGCTAAAACGCATAAAAATATTAGCAGTAGCTTTAAAACTCAGAATAATCCTTCAATTACATAGTTTATGGCTTAACGTGCCAAGCAACCACGCTACCGTAACCATGCCCTTTAGCGAGTGAAGCGGTTTTTTTCCCCTACAATTTAAAGTGTTTTCCCAAATAAACAATGCGATAATAAAAACGTTATAAAGAACAATCACAATTAATACGGGAAATCAAATTATTTTTTTAGATAAGTAACTATCTTAAACTATAAGAACAAAAGCAAACGTTGAAGAAGTAAGGGGAAAAAAACCCCAACAGAAAAATCCTACAAAGTCAAATTATGTACTTGAACATCGAAAAAAAAAAGTATTCAAAAACCTGTTCGCTGATCACAACAGCGTAGCATGGTTCCTCGTAGCTATCGACCTTGTCGGCCAACGCCCTCTCGAAGGATTAACTCACCCCGCCACCTATTAGGAATTCATAGAACTAAACTTACACCACCATCCATGAGAATAAACAATTCACAAAACTATTCATAAAACTAAACAATTAATTAAGCATTTAATTTGCAATTGCAAATATTTCACTCAATCTGATTTAAAAAAAAAAAAAATAGCTTAGAGCCTATTCAAAACAAAAAGAATTTTTCAATTCCAACCAGTCGGTATAGAGATTAGCGGGTTCAAACAAACAAACTCTTCAGCTTCATAATATTAGTAAAGATATAAATTTTCTCTTTTTCATAAAAATTTTTATTGCTGCTCCACTCCTATTAGTCATAGCGTGCGATGTTATATAGCCTATAGTTTTTCTCAGTGAATGGATTATTCAACACAAAAAGCATTTTTCAATTCGAACCAGAAGTACCCTCGAGATTTGCCTCATAGCAGACTCGAACCTGCGCCCACTGGATCGCGAAGCCCGCATTTTCAGGTCGAGCCACCGTAGCTACGCATACTCTACGTTCCAAACATTTTATATTGTAATATAAATTTTCCCGTTTTCATCATATTTTTTATTGCTGCTTCACTGCTATTAGTCATGGCGTGATGTTATATAGCCTATGGCCTTTCTCAATGAATGGACTATTCAACGCAAAAAGAATTTTTCAATTAAAACCAGTAGTTCCTGAGATTAGTGCGTTCAAACAAACAAACACTACGGCTTTAGTATAGATAGCCTTCCTCAATGAATGGACTATTCAACGCAAAAAGAATTTTTCAATTCGAACCAGTAGTTCCTGAGATTAGCGCGTTCAAACAAACAAACTCTACAGCTTTAGTATAGATAGCCTTCCTCAATGAATGAAATTTTCAACACAAAAAGAATTTTTCAATTCGAACCAATTGTCCGATTCTGTGTATTCCGTTTGTGCTGTATAATTATCTGTATGTTCCAATAATATTCCGAATCCTACATCAACCACATAAGAAGAAAACTCCTGTTTCCATTTAACCTCGAGTCTTTAGGATAAAAGGAAACAAACTGGGGTAAATGACCACATTATTTCATTCGCGAACAATGAGTTACAAATGTAAATTTTTCATACCCAGTTCTCTGAAAAAAGTAATTTTGGAAACAATGCACAAGATTTTATCTCTCAATTCATTCAAAAGAGAAGGAAAGGTTCTCAAGTTGGAACATTGAACACTTTGTGCATAAAATGTAAAATAAGAAATATCAACATCAAAATGCACTAATTGTAGTTACTGCAGACACGTGTTTCGGTGTTTCAAGGAGCGCCTTTTTCAATGCAAAAGAAATAGGCTTATGGATGAAAAGACATCCGACAAAAGTCTGCATAGTTTCCGAAAATTTCACACTGTCTTCAGAAAATTTTACTTCAGTTCACTTTTACCCTTGATTTTATCCTTACTTAGGGTCTGCGCTAGAGATTTTAAATTGTTAACCGATAAAGTAGTCAAAATTTGAAAGTACTAACCATATTTTAAAAGTCTTAGCTAAATGTAATGTGACATAAGGCTTTTGTCAGATGTCTTTTCATCCATAAGCTCATTTATTTTGCATTGAAAAAGGCGCTCCTTGTAACGCCGAAACGCGTGTCTGCAGTCATCTGCACTTTGTGCTTTTTGACGTTGTTATTTATTAATTTATAACTACATTCCTGTTTCCATTTACCCTAATGGTATTTATTTCTGACTTTCTTTGATATGTTTAGCATAGCTTATGCTTAGACGTTATATCGGGGAGATTAAAATCACACAAATCAATAATACTCACTTTAACACATTGACTGCTTGGGACGATATAACTCGTCCTCCAGAATTATGCTGTATGCGCTAGGGACGAGATAACTCGTCCTCCAGCCAATACTTTGCTATATTTTTTCAGCGGGTTCCGTTGGCTTTCCTGGCTGTTCTGCCGCGCATAAACGAACATTTACACAAGGTTCAAAACGAGAACACAAGATCGCGTCTCTACTGTGTTTGCTTTGAAAACATTTTCTGATGCAAGCAGGCGTGCGAGCGATCAAACGAGATAGCGCGTGAGTTTTTTGTGCTATAGTCTGTGAGAAAATTAAAACGTAAAATGAGCAAACGTAAGTATATGTCTTACATATGTAAGAGTATATGTAAGAAAATGCGTCGTCTGCCATTCTCTGAACATTCGAAAGTAATAGCGTTATCAATGCAAAACATGTGCGTCCAAACCTACCTTATGTGTTGTCCCTTGCTTTGAAAAATATCAGTGTGGAAAATTTCTAGAAAAAAATGTATAGAATTTGTTTTGTATGCTGTATTATTCATGAAAAAGTCCAATAAAACTGTATTCCTTCAAATTGTTTCAAATAATTAGCTTAGCGCAGGGAGTCCATATATAGGCTGTCGACGACGCAGTCAATGTGTTAACCAAATGTTAATGCTTTCAACGACATAACATTTGCGCTTTTGAATAGATGATTGCCGCTACTCGAAGATCTAGTTCCTTTCAGGTAAAGTTATTTACTCGTACATTTGACTAAACCTGGGTTGCAAACTTTCCTACCCACAGAAAATCACACTAGTAGTTCAACGTATAAAACTTTGCATCATATTTCGAAACACAACAGTGTCCTGAGGCCCAACAGTTGAGACGACAAGCAAATACCCAACGTCTCGTTACGGCTTCTAGTGACAGCAGTTTCACCCTTGTTAGGGATTATCAGTCTGAAATAACCTTAACAGAGCTAGTGGCAGTAGACTTATCAACTATCAAAGGGGCCTCTGGTCCTCAAACTATGAAGTACTGCGTGCCAGGCGCCTTGCCTTTAGAAGACAACACAATAGATGGTGGTGCCATCTACGGACAGTTCGAGAACTTAGAACCAGGCCAGGAGCCGAATAACTTCCTGGTCTGGCACCCCCAGAGGTATTGTTTCACTTGGAGGATTGTGGCCACGAGCATGTTTAACGTCGGCCAGTCACCATTAATGACGACGGTGGATCTTCGACCAGCGAGGATCGAACCCGAGTCCCTCCGGCCCCAAGTCCAATGCCTTACCGATTAGGCCACCACGCCCCGCAGCAGACCTCTTATGGAAAATGAGATTACATTGCTTGTACTTCTTCCTAAGTTCCGGTTAGGAGCAAACGCGGATCCAGAGGTTGGTCATGACGGCGTTGACCCACTTAAGCAACCAAATTTAGCATAAAACTCTACTTCGGAGGCTTAAATCTGTACCTCAAAGCCAGACTAACGTAAGTCACACAATCGCTTCTTTACAGGAGAGAGGGAAAACGTTTGTCTGATGCATGCAAAGGCTAAGACGCGCGCTCTTTAAAGCTGGTAAAATATAACAAATGAGTTTTGAATTACGTTCACATGGCCCGATGCGGAACAGGATTCTATATACAATGCACTATTAAACAGAAAATCGAAATTTTTGGACATATATGTTAGTCTGGCTCTGAGGTACATATATGTCGAAAAATTCACTCCAGACCCCGTATGAGCTCTGAAATTGCCCTTTGAAACCCCTTTCCCATAATGCCTCCCACCAAAACTAAAAGTTGGATCTGCACTTAGGTAGGAGGCAATTGCTTGAAAATTTATGCTGCTAATGATGTTTTTAACTTTTCCGTGCAAATGTGTTTTCGCATTTCACCTAATATTGAACAATACGGGGTTTCGGTGGGTATGAGAAAGAAGCCTTGCTCCGGATGCCGGAGGTAGTGGGTTCGATTCCCACCAGAGCCCTGGTTGTTATTTCTTCTTTTTGTGCTGTAAATCTTGTGTTGTTTTATCTTTACTAATAATGAAGCTGAAAGTCTCTCTGTCGGGATTTAGGGATCTCTCTATGTCTGGATCTCTCTCTGTCTGGATGTTTAAATCTCTCTCTGTTTGGACGTTTGGATCTCTCTCTGTCTGGTGATGCGCATAGCGCCGACCGATTTTCATGAAATTTGGCACAAAATTAGTTTGTAGCATGGGAGCGTGCACCTCGAAGCGAGTTTTCGAAAATTCGATTTTTTTTCTTTTTCTATTCTAATTTTAAGAACATTTTACCGAGCAAATTATCACAATGTGGAGCAGTAAATTAACAAATTATCATAACGTAGAACCGTATCATGGGTGAGCAAATGAACATAGCAAATTGGCGGGAACTTCATCATCCATTATTTGTAAATATGCAAATGAAACAAATGACCTTTTAATTTTTTACTACGGGCAAAGCCGTGCGGGTACAACTAGTATGTCAATAAAGAAGTCAAACTTCTCGAGGCAATGGCAACCCATAACTGCATAGGGATTATTAACTATGATTCAACAACAACAACAGCAATTGAACAAACTATTTCAGAACGTCAAGCATCATATACAGCTCACGTTATGGCACTCAAACTATGTTGCTGTAAATTGATCAGACAACTCGGATTCGATCCCCGACATGGGAAGGAAATCACTTCTTCCGCTTTATGGAACAAAGTATAGTCGTCCTATGACATCACGCAAAAAAATGTGGGGAGTTTTTGGAGAAATATCATATATTGTCTGACCAGGGATTGTATGGAAAGATAAACATCCATTTTACAGCCATAAAAGGACGAATCTATTATTTTTTGGCGATGCCAGCTTTTGCAGAAGCAGAGTCTCATTCAAATGAGCGGAATACCGGCATCAAATTGTTATTTTTCCCCCTCATTCAGATAGATTCGTCTTATCTGGACGTTTGAAAATTCCATACAATCCGTGGTTGGACAGTATGTCTGTTCCATGTGGTCTAGTGGTTACGGTCACTGGCTTTCATGCAGACTACCCGGTTCGATCTCCTGGCATAGGAAAAACTATCTCCTCTCCTGCACCATAACGTATTCTTAAGTCTTCCCTCGAAAAGGTAAGACGCTGTTGGAGAAGCGTCATATATGTCTGATTTAAGTGTTTTCGGAGAGATCACTTGATGACCCTGTTTATATATCTTCATTAGTTAGGTGACTTTTTCTCTTTGAGTTGAAAATTTCGTCCTAGTGTGTGTACTTTTTTCTGCATGCCTTATTTTCTTTTAGTTCACATTATCGTGGAATTCTTTAACATTTCATTATTTTTCCGCTTCCATTTCAAATTGCTAATTTATTCAAAAATTGATGTGTACGCAGAAGATTGAACGTGAAAATGAAAAATATGCTCCGTATATTTATACCCGAGAAAAGAAGAAACTCGTGAAGTAAAAATAGCAGCAAAACATTTTTTTTTAAATGTCACATAATCTTGCAAAAAAAAGGACAGTTTTTTTTTAAATTATGGAACATAATGCGGAATAAAATGTTTATGTCAAAATTAATTCACTAACAGAGGCTAAAACGCACTTGTTCATCTTTCTTTATTACATAAAAATGAATGAAATATGTGAATCATACTCTGATCTGTTTCGATGAAATATTTACATTATTAAAGAATAACTAAAAAACTAATGAAATGTGAAGCAAAAAGGGTTTCCTCCAGAAAAATGAAATTTAATAATCTTTGCAAACATTCTATCCAACGGAAGAATAAAAACTCATTCTAAACCGTCTTTACAACACTCATTTTATGCCGGTCAGTGAAAAAATAATAAAAATTGAAAACGATGAATTAAGAAACGTGTTTTGCTCAGAAGAAGAATTGGCCGTAACCGTGCCGACGCTCTATCCATGATGTTTCTACAAAAGCATCGAACCGCAGCAGTTCATTTATCTACGGTCGCAAAGTTAGTTAGCTGTCAAGTTGTCGTAGAAGTGGCTGTTTCGACTTTGAGTGGTTGCTGAGGTTTCGGTGAGTTATGTTTCTTGTCTTCCCCCCCCCCCCCCGATTGTATGGAAGTGGGTGTTGATGCCGAGGTAATGACTGGTCAAACAATAGTAGAAATTTATGCTCCGTGTTAAATAATGTCGGTGCCTCTCTGCGAGTTCCGGTGAATATTTGAATATTTTACGCTCTTTTATGCAACATTTTTAGTGGGTTTAATAGTTTGCGTGGAATATATAATTTTGAGAAGCGTGGTGCAATCTTCATAAAGTATTGTGTTGAAAGTTTATTTAAAAAGGTTTCTCTAAATTTAAATGTTGTAAATTAAGTGAATAATCTGAAGATTTTGAAGAGAATGCTTAGGTAAAACTAAGTGAGAGAATTTCGCTGTTTTCCTAGTGATTCTCCCTAATTTCAGCTAGAAAAATAGATTCATACTTTTAAATTTATGTACTGTCATTTGTTTAGTTTTTTTTTTTTTCCAAACTTATTATAGATAAGTTTTTGAATTGCCTTTTGTTTTAATTGCCGAGTTTCTCTCTACTATTATGCGACAATAAAAACTAATAAGTACCTTATTATACTTTATACTTAGATGAATGAATTTCCAAGGTTTTAATGCCCAGGAATTAAATTACTGTAATTGCAGAAATTTGCAATTTTTGTGCATTAAAGCGTTGGTAGTTCGTTCATTTAATATTACTTCACAGTTTTGTGCAGTGAAGAATTGTTGGTGCTACTAATTCACTGTAAAAAAAAACCTGTTGCTTCCCCCCCCCTCTATATTGAATTCCCCCTCTAAATTGAGGAGAAAATAGTTGCTAATGTCACATTCGACTGTTCACAAAACCGTATAAGCAATAAGCGGCTTTCAAGATACTCAATTCCCTTTAGACTCTTTCAAACTTAGATTCCTGTTAATTAACTTTGCGTAATTGCTTCTTTTGTGTGAAAAGAGTTTTCAAATTTCATGGACTAAGTTGTATTTTAAGAAATTGACTTTTTCTCATGCCCGATGGAAATAAGAACACTGGTTTGTTCTCGCAAGCTTTAATATTTGGAAGAAATTCAAAATCTGGAGGTATGGTACCCAAACAGTTAAACACTTAGTTAATTAAAGATTAAGATGTTACGGCTTCCAAGGTATTGTCAGTAAAATATACTGAACTAATTATCTGAATGGTAATGAACAGTTTTAGCGCACAAAACTGGCAGATTACTATTGCAGTAATATGCTAACTTTGTGCGCTGAAACTTTGTTTATTACATATTACTTCTCTCCAGAAAGTTGTCTTTCTTATCTGAATATTGTTGGAAAAACCTTTCTTTGTCAAATAAGACTTTTTTATTCTGTTAAACTGTTTTTTGCAGTGGCCAGAAGGTGCTTACTTTTGCATTACATCATTGCTTAATTTAATTATTCCCGATTTCTTTTGATAGAGCATCCTACACGTTTTCATTTTATTGCCTGTTAAATTATTTACGCCTTTTATCCCCCGATATATTTTAACCGATAGAACAGCAAAATACCAGCTGGCAGAACGTTTTGTGTAATTACTTGAAGAATCTCAGGATCGTAGACCAAATTGATTCTTTCAGAATTCTTGAATCGCCTAATTCATTCTTCTAAATCATGTAGATTTAAAATAATCGCAAGTAAAATACGAATAGCGAAGCTGGATTTCGGAAATTTGATTTCAATTTAAATTGAACCGCACACGTGACTCAATTGAAGTTTGACGTCATGTCAAAACTGATACACGTGCATCCCAGGCGAACAGCGGCACGTGCCAAATTAATGAAATTCATTTTTTAACTTTGGGACTACGCTATTACATTTTAGTTGTAAATTTTCAAAGATTAAGCTCTGATCTTTGTCTTGGAAAAATTAGAGTAATTTCAATTCCCTTTGGGATTTGATTAATTTAAACGTGTTGCTAACATAGTTTTTGAACTTAAAATCTCATACCTCAAATACAAGAATTTTATTTATTTCTCATTACTTCAGAGAACTATTGAGCGTTTATCATACATTCGGAAATTTTTAATTTGTCTTCATCTGATAACAATTTCGGTGGAAAATACTTTTGCTCATCAAAAGTTTAACTTATCGAGTTTGTTTGCCGGAGATGATTGGAAACTTGTACTATAATTTCCATTGCTACAATCACTTCAGATCTCTTTAAAATTTATTCCATACTTTAAAATTCTGATACTTATTTTGTATATGGCCAACTTCAGGCTGCTCCGCTGTGGCCTGCCCCCTCTAAAATTTCGAAATGACTGGCCTGATGTTTACTCCAAAAACAAGCCCTCTTCATTTATAATGCATTGTAATAGAAAAACTTGCTTTTCATAAATGGACTTCAAAATCGGAAGGAACAAGAAATTAAATTTTCAGTTTTCTGATTTGCTAGCTTTAACATAACAATTAGCTACTAGATCTTTTTGAAAGAGCTTCATTTTGAAAGTCTCTTATGCTTTGCTTAAGTTTCGTTACTTCACAGCTTTTCATCACATATGCATAGCTTATAATAGGCTTAGTCAGACTTATGCACCAACTTCTGGCCATGACGTTTGTTTAAATTAAAGCTTTATTTTATCATAATTTTGAGTTTGCAATAAGTTGAAGACTAGTGACTGCAACATCGGACAAATACCAAACTGACATTTGATGTTTCAGTATCCATAAAATTGGTATTATCAAGTATTCTAAGCAGATAAAGAAACTTCTTTCTCATATTGGTTTACCCTATATGTAGACGGTTTACTAATAAATAAAATTAATATATAAATACAGAATAAACAAATTGTAGTCTAATATTAACTATAGTAGGAAAACTACAAATTAGGAAGAATGTAAAATAAACTAATGATCAATCGAGCAAAAGTTTTAGACGCGAGATTCAAGTTTTTCTTTATATACAGCTATAAATTGAAAAACAATTAACAGTGTTTTGGAATGAGATTGTAACAACAATACATATGTTTAATTTCATTAAAGACGAGAGCATTTTTAGCAGTTGAAATGCTCCATTCACTACCATTAATGAGCGATCAAGCTTACTTTCAAAGATCTTTATCTTCTGACACTTTGGTTGAATCCTTCCTTTTTTAATTTTGTTTATTGGTTGTGGCAACTTTTTTCTTTGCTGCTAGCATTACTTGGGGCAACCTAACTTGGTAGTGCTGTGATTGGGATCTGCGGGGTTGTGGTCTTCAGTGCTGTTAGGTTAAGTTTGCTTAAATTCCAATTTCTTGCCTAAATACTTAGACAAAATTTTAAGTTAATTCTGTACAAAGCATGTTTAAGCTATAATAAGTATTTTATTTTTTCACTTTGAATTAAAAATTTACTATTCAAACGAGGTATTAGTTTTCAAACAGACATAAGCGGACTGAAAATGTTAAATTTTGAAACGCAAAGTACGCTACTAAACTTCTAAAAATGAAATGTTTTCTAAAACTAGTTTGATATATGAATATGCAACTCTTTCGAAAATTCAAACCCTTATACTTAGGCGGATAAAATATTAACCTTACGGACCGCTAATAAATTCCGATACATGCTAAGGATCTCGCGTTTTTGTGGGAAAGTTTAACCGAAAATTGTTAACTTAGCCGGGATTTTTCTTGATATTATCTGAAGAAAAGTTTTTTATGGTTATGTAAGAAACATTATTTAATGTTACGTGAATAGTCTACATAAATGTTTACTTTTCCACTCTATCACGGGTTAGGATTCCTAAGATCTTGAAGACCGTAAGCCTTACGGTACAGCATACTAGTTTCTATATGAATTCAAATGGCGACAAGTTAGAATATTCGTTTTAATTTTGGGTTAATTGATAGTAAGGTATGTTACTTACAGCTCACAAGAAACGCAATTCTCTAAAATTTTATTTATTCTTAAATATTAGAATTAGAATTACCAACAGTTAATTTGCAATTGGTGTTCTTGAATACAAATATAAGCATGATAAATGTGAATGCAGATGGAATTTCTCTTTCAACGTGTTTTTATTTGGGTTTTTAAACTAAGACTGGTGTCTTAACATGGAAAAAGTAATACATTTATAATCAAATTTCTAAAATCAATTTTTACTTAATCAATCATGCCTCCTTTTCCTTAAAAAGATAGGATTTAAGAATAACTTTGACGAAATTAGTTTACTGGTCTTGCAATTGATAATTTTGTTAAATGTAGTATCAGAATAGTTAAACCTCACTTATTCAGTTTAATTTTTAAAGCTCTTCAATATTTGTGTTCACAATGCTAAATTATGATAGCTAAAGTAAATCTAAAAGTACGTCGAACGTTCGCTTTTTATTTCTATCTGTTAACATTCAAACGCACAGAAAATCGATGGCAAATTAATTTATGAAATGTGAAATTATTTGTATTTAGTGTCTTGCAATTTTATCGCAAAACATAGTTTCTTTACTCGTAATAAAAGGTCAATCGGTCTCTTTAATTTTAGATTGCTAGGATTGCGTTTGGTCCCAATTAGTCCAGAGAAACTATTTTAATGTACTTGTGATGAAATTTATTGACACGTGACCTAGAAGATTTCTTGCCAATTATAATTCGAAGGTTTCTAAGGAAGACTCAAAGTTCTAACTATATTTAGAAAAATCTTATCTGAAATTCTCAATCGCGTTTTCTACAATCGCAGTTGCAAAAGATTTTTCTGAAACTTAGAAGTTAAATCTATTTTAGCACCCAAAAATGGGAACTTGTAAAATCTATTTTCGAACTTCCGCATCTATTCAATCAATACTCCTATAATCATAGTAAGCTCATCCTAGTAGATCAGTTCAATCTCCGTCTAATAATCTGAAAACGAGGTTTTTCGATAGAACATAAAGAAAAACGATCACGTGAATTTTCTCAGCTAGGCAGTGTAGAACTAAATTGCTAATGGTTAGTTCTCGCTTACGAGGGCACTCGAGTTACTCTTTCAATCAACTATCGCTATGAAAGGCAAGTAGTTTACTAGATTGCTAAAAATTTCTGAATAAATAGTTGAATATTTGAAATACAAAATCTTTTGCACTTCTGAAGATTTTAGCCAAGATTTGAAATTGGATAGAATTTTAGTTCAAACTGGCGCTCATTTCAGAGGCAGTTATAAAATACTGAAATGGGACGGTTAGTTGAAGCTAATGGTTCAAAAAATGTAAATGCTTCTTGATTAAAAAGTAAAATGTTCTGCTGACTTGATTCTTGAAGCTATAGATTTTCTTTAGTGAAAGACTGTTTTACTAGAAACTAGCTAACCTCATAAATTGCGCATACAAGTAAATAATAAAATTCGTTCAATTAGTATCTCATTGGATACTAAGAATGACTTGGGCAACGGGACACGGCGTTTCTCCATTCGGAGACAAAGTACTGCGAAACAAGCAGTCAATAAGTCTTTTGTATTCCATCGATAGAAGTTTCTTCCGAATGCATAATTGAATTTAGTCCCGTGTCTTCATCTATGTATGCAATCGATTATAAAACTAGCTTTTTCACTTAAGAGCATGCTTTGAAAAACTGATTTCAAAATCTAATCGATCTGGAGCCTTTTAGTTGAGTAATGCTTCAAACCATGAAAAATTAACAGACTTGATGAATCATTGGTACTTTAAATGTTTATAAAAACTGAATTGTTCAATATTTCATTTACTTAATGAAGCTGGTTAGCTCGCTGAAAGTACGATTGGTGGATAAGTATTTATAAATGGGTTTAGATTTTCTGTTTAAAGAAATTTTTTAAAAAACGCGATAATACGCCAGCGGAAAATTGAATTATTAATGGTATCAGAAGTGATTTAAAGACAAATTTTAAAAACTCGACTTTGGTGATGCGAAATTGAATATTTACAGTAGTTAACTTATTAATATTTCTAAATTCAGAGTTCTGTATTGGAGTATTATAACTAGACTACCTTAAATCCCATGTACTTCAGCTTTTCTCTCAAAAGCTTTCAGCAACGGTATGGTGGAAATACATATATTGTGGAGCGAGTACTCAAACGAACAAGTTTGGAAAAATATAGGTAGTTGCAAAAGAAATTCCTTAACGTTAGGTCCACAACATAAGACTAGGTAACCGTTGCAGACAATTTACATGTGGCGCTGTGAAATTTAAAAAATAAAAGTTGATCCTTAAATAATCCATTCTATAACAGTTGTTCATAATACTAGAATTGCAAGATTAGAGCAAAAACTAGATACTTCAACACGAGTAGTTTTAACTCTGTAAATAGTATTAATTCTCTAAAAGTCATGAAGCAATTAGTTTTTCAATACAGCAGTTGTATTCGCCTAGTTGTGTTCACTCCGTGATCTATTAATAGCTTTGTTTTAAATTTAGCTTCTCCTATGTTTAGATGTTTCGTAAAAGTTAACATCTGAAGTATTCAATGGCGAACAGGTACTTTAGTTGCCATCCTGTTAATCGGAACAGATTATCACTAGATGCTAGACTTTATTTTTGCAGAAACTTATGGGGTCAAGGTTTGAAGAATTTCAATGTTAACTCAATAAAATGTTCTTAGATAACCGATGTAATGTTGTAATTGCTGTACAAGACTAATTTTAAACTCAACATCACAGCAGACGAAACTAGTGCACTTCTTCACAAGCTCTTTAGCCAACTCTCAGTCAGGCTTTCTCTACAGACTTGCCCCATTTAGATCAATTTGACGCCGAAGTTCTATGTTTGCAGCCAGGTTCTTTTGATATTTTTCTATGCTGTTCATTCATCTTGTACGTGGTCCACTTCTCCTTCAACGTAACTTTGTTCAATGGGCTTTCATCCTCATGCCTGTAAACATAGCCAAGCCATCTTAGTTTAGACATTTAGAGAACTTATATTAAAGCGTCTCAAGTTCCTGAGACAGTTTTTACGGAATAGGGTTGTTAGTCCTACCCGAACTCCTTAACAAAGAGGACCGGTCCTTTGATATAATATTCAGGTGCATTCTTGTGTACAAATTATGCTAGCAGACTTTTTCTTTTTCAGCCAACTTAAACTTTACTCTTTTTCAGGGTTGAAGATGGCGGAACTTTTGTCGATCCAAAAGATATCTTCGCCACCAAAGGATGGTAGTGGTGCTGCCCAGTGGGCAGTGAGGGCGATGATGCACCCGCCCGAAACAAAAAACGCATCGAGTAATCTTTGGCCAACATCTCCTTTGTCGTATGACGTTGGCGTTGCGGAGAGTAATGTCGGCATTCGAAATTCTCCTCCGAAATTTACTTTCGAACGTTGCCCACCGGTTTCATTACAATGGAAGGAAATTTCTTTGACTACTAGTTCAGGTAAGCAGCTTTTGATTGTTTCCATGACTGTCATCGAAAGTGTAGCACCATTTTAATTCCCTTTTTCCACGTAGGGAAGGCAATTCTTCGCGGTGTTTCCGGTAAAGTTGCAACAGGTGAACTCACTGCTATAATGGGTCCCTCTGGTGCTGGAAAATCTACTCTCCTGAACGTTCTCTCTGGGTTTACGTAAGTAAAAAGTTCTGTTACTTGTGTCGAGTTTTTAGATAGTACTTGACATTATCTGACTGTATGCATATCTAGATTATTTCACGATTTTATCCATAGAAGTTTTCATTCAATATCTTATTTCCCACACTTAAGTCATAATTTAAGTATTGTGTGAGTACGAATTTCACTGCAGTTTTAGGCGGACATTTCGGTAGAAAATCGGCAATATCTACCAGTTTTCGAAGCCTTAAAATGAAAGGTATCCTGTACTTCCGAAGGTTTTATAACGCACTCATACATTGATTGCATGGCAAAAATAGCTAATGTATGAAGTTAGAAAATAAATGTCGAATCATTAATGTAATCGAATTTGAGTTTTTCACGAGAATTAACATTCACAACATAGCTAAAATTTTTTCACACGACTAAGATATTACTGCCGTGGTGGGTACTTACAAAAAAATTGTTAAACGGTCGTACCCGATTGAAGCAAAATAATTGAACTCTCGTACTTTTCAAATTGCGTAATGTTTAATCTTTGTCTTCATTATCGGGAAAACATACCAGCATGTCCTGTAACTAATTTCTGTTAAATACCCCTGTAAGAGGCGCAACAAGACTGTCGAAGTATGAAACCTCGGAACTCTTAGTTTTGCGTCATATTGTCAATACTAATGATTTTACATACATCTAAGGACTTATCCCCCCCCCCGTAGGTGCGTTCCGACTGTGCTAGTAAATCGTTTATTCTTTTTACAACTTTCGTACCATATCGCATTTATTAATAATGCAGTATATTGCAAAAAGTATTAAAATTTTAAAAATAGTTTTTATCATATTTTACAATATTAAGTAATAGTTAATAAATTGAACAGGACGTTGTTTCAGATGTAAAATCTTGCCAAACAAAACTACTGCACTTTTCCATAGCGGCAAAATTTCTCTTTTTGGGATAGCCAAATTCATCACTTTGCCAATATGCAATCTTAACACTGTTGATGCCTTGTATTGTCGGAGTATTCAGGGATTCTTATTCACCGATTTTCAAAAATAAGATTTTAGTAATATGAAAGCACAATTTTTAATTGCAACAAAACTTCAAAGAAAATATTTTAAAGGAACACTACGGATACATCAACACTTAAGTCAAATGCTACATTTTCCTCGCTTTGCTTTCTTCCCGTAATGAGTAGTTAAATCCCTAAAACACTCCCTTTGGGCACGGTCTTGGTAGGTAGACTTCCGTTGAGCAAGTTTCCTAAATCATGCTATGTAGCACCAGAACCATCTAGTCTTATGCTTCAAAACAGATAATAATTGGGGGCAAACCTAAGTATAATTTTTGCAATTTTTATTAGCAATCTCAATTTTAAATTTTGGCAACCCATAGCTCTTAGGGGTTTTGGTTAACCGTTTAATAACGGCTGACGCAAGAAAACTTTAAAGCTTTGGTAATTTAGCGTCTCTTGCGAGAGTTTTGGTAAATAAAGATGCTTTCCAAGATCCTTTCCTCCAAAGTCGGTTTGTGAACTTAACTCGTACAGCACAGTTTTGCTTCCTGTTTTAATCTAAATTTTAACACAAACAAGGTTTTGGATGTTTTACGTTGAATTTTGAACAGTTCAACAATAGAAGCGTCATGCTTCTGAGTGGGAAAGTGGGCCACCTGACCGTACTTTTTTGTCATTCCCATGCTGAGCGTGACCGCGCCGGTTGACCCGTCTTTGTGTCATGCAGGCGTCAGAAAGTGTCTGGAGAGATCCTGGTGAACGGGAAGGAGCGGGACATGGGTGTCTTCAGGAAGCTATCTTGTTACATCATGCAAGACGACCACTTGTTGGCACACCTGACCGTGCGAGAGTCCATCTATCTTGCCGCCTGCCTCAAGGTTCCGTCCACGATCTCCAAAAAGGAGAGAGAAAAGATGGTAAGTGACAGTGGCCTAGTACTGTCAATCATTCTGTTTTTGAAACTTTACACGTTTCACTTGGGCAGCGTTAATTTGGGCACACTTTCAGTAATAGAAATAGATTCTCCCTCTTAAGATTTCTTGGATTGTAAAAATTATCGGAACTTTGCTAAAACTAAATTTATTTCTAACCTTTAAAAATTTGAATCTCAAGGGCATACACAAATTATTCCTTCAATTATAGTTGGAATTAAAAGCTTATTTAACACAATAGAGCTTCTCTTACGATGCATTCAAGTTATGAGACATGTTTTGCCGAGAAATTTTCTTAAAGCGTGCCAATTTAAAAGGTCTAAACTTAAATTCCACCAATTTTCAACAATAAATTTTACCGAGTTGGAATTGCATTAAGTTGTATTTAATGAAATCTAAGCACCTCCAACTATTCGGAGTCAGCCGATGACAAATAGGGTCAATTGGACTAAAGTATCAACAAATCGGCTTTGGCCTGCAAAAGGCTGTCTAATGTTCAAAAGCACGATGCGAATCTATTTTAAAACGCTTAACCTATAGATTAAAATTAACACATTGAGGCGTAGTTCTTGAACGAAATTGTAAACAGTAATTAAAATTTTCTCTACCAGAAATTTTAAATTTCCATTGTGCTCTTGGTCAGCACTGCCATTTAAAATAATATTTAACAATCTTAAATCTATTGTTAACACAATCTTAAAGAGACTAAATTACACGGCCTTCTGGTTCTTATAGTCGGCTTACAGCAGATTTACATCCCAATTCTTTTATCCCTATTCTTTTGATGGATCTTAACTATCTTTAAAGCGTGAAACGACATTTTTAAAAAAGATGTTTGCAAAATCTGTTAAATTTATTGATAACTTTAAAGTATATTTTCCAAGTGGGATTAAAGCTCCTTCGGCCGAAACGTTAAATATCTGAGCAAATTCGTTTGAGCTGATGTATTTTAAATTTCTAAGTGCACTTTGGGGATCATTATGGGAAGCAACTTCTAAGTTTTTTATCGAGTATAGAACACAAATTCAACAGTTTTAAAGTTTTTACTATATCAGAATATTAATATTAGCTAAGAAAGTAGTTTAATAAATGTATATTGGAATGGTTTTCAAAACTCCTCAATGTTACTTTGGAGCTTATGGGTTATTGTATTTGAAGTCTTAAAATAACTTGTGCCCATGTTTTCCCAATGACTTGGAAAATTTAATCCTATTGTAGGTAAAAGAATGCATGCAATCGTTAGGGTTAATTGAAAGGCAGAACAACAAGGCCAGCCAGCTGTCTGGAGGTCAAAGAAAAAGATTGTGCATTGCTCAAGAATTGGTCAGTAATCCACCCCTCATCTTTCTAGATGAACCAACAAGGTAATTCACTTTCCATGATTTCTTTTAACAAAACAGCTAAATTTTCGCAAACACTGTCTTCCAGTTATGCTAAGATTCGACAGATAACTCATGTTTATCAATGTTTATTTCCATAGACATGAATATGCCTTAATTTTTATCCTATTCTCGCTCCGAACTTTCATTAAGGGGGTCCGGGGCACAGTTTGAAATTTTTCATTATGTACTTTAAGGTTTTGAAATTTTTTGCACTGATTGACCATTTAATAAGCAAAATCATAACAAATATGAAATTTTTTATTTAAATTAGTTTTTTTGAAAAAAGAGTTGCTTTAAATTGCTACAACTCATATTCTTTATCGAATTTTTTTAAATAAATGACGCACAAATATCTAAGCTTTAATTTTTATTCGGCGATTTTAAAAATATAGATTAAATAAAAAATATTTGAAGGAAAAATTCGAAGATACTTTTTTAAAACAATCATAATTTTTACAGTAAACTTCAATTTTTATTCCGCGAATTCGAAAAAACGTTAACTGTTTAAAAAAGATATGCTCCAAGTTTCATTATCTTTATCGGTTCCTGACTTATACGAGTTTGAATGCGAGAAATCGTGAAATTCCATCATGGAGAAAAACGCGTTTAAAGTTAAGTACACGTTAGTTAGGTGCACGCAACAAAAATCTTTCGTTCTATTTAAGATGAAAAAAGATTCAAACGTCCTTTTAAGCAGAAAAGAGTAATTTTTCACATGATAAAAAAAAATACAAAATTTTGACGATTTGTGTGTCCCGGACCCCCTTAAATGACTATCCGTAATTACTGTAGTTTTAGTATTTTTGTAGGAATACTCGAATGGTGATAAAATACCGCAAAATCTAGTTACAGCTACTACCAATGCAACGAAACTAGTTTTTTGACTAAAATTCAGTCGTTTTAATTTCCATTACATAGTTTAATTTCATTACAACAGAATTTCCAATTACAACGAACAAAGTTTGTGGCCCTTTCGTTAGTTGAAACGGGGTGCACTGTAGTTCGTAAATAGGAGAAAAAATCAACTTAAAACATTAAAGTACATTTTGATGAAGAGCAAAAAATTCTCGCATAAAAAGCAAAGTTATCACTTAATTTTATTACTGATCTTCAAACATTTCCCACTCAATAGTATTGATAGAAATGTTGTACCGAAAGTTACAGGATTAAAAGTTTTAGAAATTTATTTCATTGAAAGAAAGTTTTGAAAATTCTTTTCTTGCAATTTCTTTCAAATGTTTACAACTTAGACTTGACGTACTCTATGAATATAAACTTGATGTCAATGCAACAAAGCTAAAACTTTTTAGATAGTTTACTTCGAAAAAAGTATAAACGCTTAAAAACGTAATTTTCAGTAAGCAGATTTGGAATTATTGAAAGATAGGATCTGAACGTTACTTCAGCAGGTAAAAGTTTTAACGTATTAAAACAACTTGATATGAATGAAGCAAAAAATGGAAACATTCTCTTCAGAACAATATTTGGCAAGTTAATCGTGGGAATAAGAAATGTTCATTTATTAAGTAACTATGAGGACTTTAAAACTTTATTTTATATAACTTTATTTTTAACTTAAAATCATTGCCTAAAAGATTATAAACCTTAGAAAGACTTGTTCCAAAACTCGATTAAAATAGTACGATTTAAGACTTGAGTGTCGACATCGTATATAAGCAGATTGTAATTGCTCAATGCAAACGGCAGTTTTTATCTTTTGTCTAAATAAAAACTGGGAAGTAATTCCAAAAGTATTTAGCAGTAAGTTACCTCTCCTGAGCCACCATGTTGAAGTCTCAGTTTATGGCAACTACTTAGATTTCCCAATTGAGTTTTCTTTAAACAATACTTCATGTACGAAATATTCAAAAGAATCTAAAGAGCTGTTTAGAAATGGGCAATCTTGACGTTGGAGTTCGTTTTACAGTAGCAAATATCATGATTCATTAAAAAGAGATCTTCATGAAGGTAAATGTTGTATAGTTTTTAAACTGCTTGGTTACAGAAAGTCTGTTAAAAAACAATAGTTTGTTCTGGCTTAGCAGTGAACTGGAAATGTACGTTTAGTCTCTTACATAATTCTCCAATGATTTCAGAAAGCGAAGATTTCATTCAGTTAATTCGCGTCACCTTCGTGATGCGAATTGAACATAACAATTTCAAAGTTATGATGGATAATTAAACTATCCAAATGTCAACAATGGAATATTTCTTAAACTAGGAGCTAGGGTAGAGGAAAGTTTCGCATGATACCGAAATTTATCTACGCAAACACTGAATTTAATCTTAGTTTGAAAAGAGAATTAATTGATCGTAGAAAAGATACCTTTTAGAACTAAACGCTAAGTTATTTTCTTAAATGATAAAAGATGAAAAATAGTTTACTTTTCTACAATATATGCTAGAGCATCAAAAAAGGAAACTGAAATTTTCGGTGTTTCAAAGAACTGAATGTTGCTATTCGAAGTAAAAAAACTGTTTTGAATTGGAATTCAAGTATATGACAATACTGATGCGTGGATGTCCATTCAAAAAGCTTACTATGGATAAACGAGTTCCAAGACATAGTTTAGTCTAAAAATGCTAACTTTACTGTTAGCAACTTAATACATTTATCCCTCTTTAAAAAGTCTAATTTTAAGACTTTATTCTTGGCATTTTACATAAATTTAGTGCTTACTCCAAGCTCTTTTTCAGTGGTTTGGACAGCTCCTCTTGCCTTCAGTGCATCCAACTACTAAAATCTCTGGCTCAAGAAGGAAGAACTGTTATTTGCACAATTCATCAGCCAAGTGCCCGAATATTTGAAATATTTGACAAGGTTTGTGTGTTTTAAATAGGTATTTTTTGAATTGTTCTGAAAATAAACTTCAGAAGTCTTTTAAATGCCGCTAATGTCAGGTTGTGAAGAGAATCTTTCATGAGCTGGTAGAAGTCTGCTTCTTCCCCGCTAGTTAATTAAGTTTATATAATATATTCAGAAACAAACTCAAACTACAAAAGTATATCCGAGGAACTAAGCGGTGCTTTTCTCCCTGTAAAATTTAGTTTCGTCCTTGCTGGTGGCTTGCCAATATTCCACACGAAACGTAATCTGACGTGCCCTTAGTGTGCAACTTTTGTAAAAACTGCAATAGATTTAGCAGGCATAGGTTAGTCTCGCTGAAGAACTTAACTAAGTGAACGTTTTAAAAATCCTTGGATCATATTAAGGGAGCTTTTTAACGAAAATTAATACAGATATTGCGTTTTCATAGTTTACAGAACTGGGTTTGAGCCATTTCATAGTTAGCACAAGTTAAGGTCTGGTTAATGTGTGTTAGTTTTTTTAGCGCTATGATTTCCGTTATTATTCAGGCTGGCAATTTGTTCCCTTTAGTGTACTTTCTAATATTGTAATCTTTTCTTGAGTAAAATTAGTACTGAAGTTGCTGTGTGGACTTAATTTTATGGCTTAGAGTTACTAATTATAAATGCCATTTTCTGTATCTCAATTTTATATTTTAGTTGTACATGCTGGCTCAAGGCCAATGCATCTTTCGTGGGTTTACCAAAGAACTGGTGCCTTTTTTGGCAAACCTTGGACTTGCCTGTCCACAGTACCACAACCCTACTGATTATGGTAAGTTTATATCAAATAGTTTGAAACGAAATATTTTGATAGTTTTTTCGTATCACTTTTTCTTTTAGGAAGTCATTGCATTGTAACAGTTTAAATTTTGACGGAGCAGTTTTGTAGGTAGATTTCCTATCTACCTTAATCGATTATATTCCGTAATGAAATATTAGGGATCATCCATGAAATTCTAAATACCGCAAACTGAGCAAAAATTGTAATAGCTAAACTGAATTTTCTCCTTTCAGTAGTTTAACTGTTTAAAAACTATCGATAGAGTATTGTTGCAATTGGCTACACGCTTAGGATTGAGGATAAAATCTGTAAATCGTTAAACGTAATTATCATTGATCTCCCTTCTTACACGTTATCAGGTCTTTCTCAAAAACAGTCCTAATAGTTTGTAAATTTTTTCATTGTCCTGATGTCTTGGCAAAAATGTGAGAGATTTGCCTTTCGCTGCAGTCGCAGCTTTTAATTGTCATTCGTGGACACCCTATCTTGGGTAGAATTTACCCCGTTACTTTAATAAGATTAAATTCAAAATACCACAACGGACCTTTTGTATTTTTTGTTCACTTCCAAATAGATTTCTGTTAGAGCGCGACCCGTGTTTATAACTAGTTGTTTCTTATCCGGCAAAGCAGATTTGGTACATTTGCGCGTCTATTTACCAGATTCGACCCTCGGTCAGCCATACCTAAAGCTTCAATCTGTGGTTCTGCTGTGTGACAAATTACTAATCTAACAATTAACGGGCGTACAAGTTCAGGCTTGGTTTGAGGTGCGCTCTCAAAGTACTATATTTTCATCGAATGAAGTATGTTTCACTTATGGATAAACAGTTTTTGAATTAATCTGCACAGTTTATATTGGTACGCCTTATGCACGCGAAATAGGTAGCAATAGATAGGAAATTCAAATTCAGTTCTTTATTTTTTCATTAGTCAAGCGATTTGAACCAGCACAAAGATATAAAATAGTATATGTAAAAATTCTTTTTTTTTTGTACACCCCCGAAATGTTTGAATTAACATCTGCATTATTTTTAGAAAACCAATCTTTTGCGAGTCACCAAAACTCAAAGGTGGGTTACACAAAATTTCCAACAATAGTATTGTAAAATGAATTTCTTAACGTGTTTGTCATTCATGTTCTGCGATCACGGTACGCCAAGCGATACTGATGATTGCAGCATATGAATACCTTTTAGGTCTCTTTCAGCTTTACGGTAAAACGGCGAGTTTAACCTCGCCCTGTGTGGCATCTTAAGACTCGCCTAAAGTAACTTGAAACGTAAGTTAAATGACAATTTTTCAAATAGCATGCTATGGAAAAATGGCGAGCTGATACGACACTATTTAATATTCTGACGACTGAATGCACTTTGCAACTTTCAGCTACTGAAGTTGCAACTGGTGTACATGGAGACTGGATTTCCAAACTAAAGAAAGCGGTCGATAACTTAGAAGATCTAGAACAGTCTTCGACTGCCGACGACTCGGAATGCAAAAACTTGGACTCGTCATTACAAGCATCTACTCTATGCTTGCTTCAAGAAAAAGTGAAGAGAAAGACCTCCTTGTTTAAGGTAAGTTTCTGTCCCGTTAGGTGATTCTTTCGAGTCGTCTGTCGCTTTATTCCATTATGACTTGGGTCGTCAGTGAAACAGTTTTTAAATTGTAATTTTTAAGTATCCAAGACAATAGTTTTATAAATTCAGCTGGCAAAAAAATCTCTTAAGGTCTCTTAGAGTCCCAACCACACCGAGTAGTGAATAGGAAAGTACAGAAAAGAAACTTCTGCGAAAGTCGGGCCCTCACTAGGGGTACGACTATTGGCGTTTGAGGGTTAGCAGTGCAGTCACCTCTTCGATATTTCTGTACCTCAAAGCCAGCGGAAAGGAAGTCGCATTATTATAATTTTACAGTAGAGAACTTTTTCTGGCCCATGCAAAGGATCGAATGTTCACTTTTTTACCCTTGTAGATATAAATTTTTAAGAATTACGTTCACATGGCTCGATGCTGAATAGGCTTCTTCATACGAGGCACTAATAAACAGAAAATCGCAATTTCTGGACTTATGTCCCTCTGGCTCTGAAGTCAAGAATTGACGCCTAGTTCTGAGTGAGAGGGATTGTCTACAAACCTTAAAAGCATTGTAACTGCTAGTCGCCGACCAGAACTTTGAGACTTTATTTAAAGAGTACATACTGCAAACGTTTTTTTTTGGGGGGGGAGGGGTATATTTTAGTTCTACTTAATAAGTAAATTAGTTTCTAACCCTTCGGATAACATCGCACTTTTCAACGAATTTATTCCGAAACTCCTCGTTTCGGTAGCCAACCCCTTGAAATTCTAGTCTTAAATTAATTTTGGAAGAGCTTGCATTTGGAAATAAGTTTTATTGTACTTTTTCCGCATTTTATTTAGTGTAGTTCTTAAACCATTTCTATTTTTCTCCTTCGGGTTTCCATTCATGGTTCTGGGCGTTTTTACTTCTGTCGTTGCATTGTAAGTACTAATTTAACTTTTATTCTCAATGGTTGGCTCGAAACATTTTGGGTATAATTGCAGTATTCCCTTTTCCTATCTTAGTGAAATTATGGAGGATAGAGCATGGCAGTTGCGCACTTAATTTACCTGATTAGAAGTCTCTGATGTATTCTTCCAGAAAGTGTGCTGAACTTTGATCTTATTTTTTTACTTGCGTGTATTAAATATGCATTTTGGCGCAGTTTTTCGCGCATTATGTTGAGTTTGAAAGTTTCCGAATTGACGTGTTTGCCGATTTCACTTAAAGTTCGAATTTTCAGACATGTCTGATATTTAAACTTCCTAATAATGGAAATCATTCTCGGGACAACTTTCGGATTTAAGAATTTAATGTGAAATTTCAGTTCATTACAACTTGAATTTTTTATCTTTCAGGAGGACTATCTGAAAGCAAATTACAGCGACTATGCGACCAGCCCGTTCAACCAGTTCAAAATTCTAACTTACAGAAACTTGATTTGCACGTTAAGAGAACCAGTAAGTTTATATTTCATAGTCAAGTTTTTATTTTCAAGGAAAATAAATATCCTTCAAATTACTTTGATCAATTGCTTTTCATTAAAATAAGTTTTTGATGAAAAATAAATTATTAGTGGAAAGGTAACTATTACCCTGAACCTGAGGCGGTAAATTTATCCTAGTACTTCTGCAATAGCAGTCATTTATGTATTAAAGTAGTTTTCAATGTTTCATTCACTTATTCTTCGCGTTGTTCTAATATTTAGAACGCACGTTATGAGTGATCACAGATACAAGCTAAAAATAGTTCCTTACCTCACTCTACACGACATGGCTATACAGTTAACGTGGTTTTCTTTTGAAATTTCACCACTTTAATACAAATGTAATGATTCTAAACTCTTCAAATTTTAATACTGAATTTCGGTCACGTTCGACAAGTTTTAGTTTACTCAACTTGTTCATCTTAAAGGTGCTTTTGAAACTTTAATTTCCATGAAGATTCGAATTGCTGCATCCTTCAAACGATTGCAATGCAGTTTCCCTATATGCAATCTCAGTCCTCCCTCCAAAAAGAATCTGTATAATTCAGCATATTTATTAGTCCACATCTTCTAGTGATTAATAGTTTAGACAAGAAATCTAAAAGTAATTCGTCTGCTAATGCAATTTTATTTCAGATGTCCACTCAGCTTCGCCTGTTTGCTCACGTGGTTGTAGGACTGCTTCTTGGTTTATTGTATTATGGGATTGGTAACGACGCAAGCAAAATTTTCAACAACTCTGGATTCTTATTCTTCTCTTTACTGTTCTTGATTTTCACATCTATGATGCCTACAGTTCTCACTTGTAAGTGTGCTTTTTTTTTCTTAATTACCTAGCTCTTGTTGAACTTAAAAGATCAAATCTACTTTGCTTTCTCCGAAGTTGTCATCCTTCAGTGTTTCGGAACCCTTAACAGTTATCATTGTATTTGATGCTTCGTACACTTAGAATAGGAATTAGTACATGGAGGGAGAAAGTCCAATCATTTGCTTTGCAACAGCTGCAACATATATCCAAAGTCACGTGTCTCAACGGATGGTTGACATGTTTTGCGTGAAATTAGCGAAAGAAACCGGGTTTCTTTCAATGCTTTGCTTTAAAATCTTTCATTTGCCTTGGGATCTGTGCTTCACGACTTTGAAAGTAACATTTTGTTGCAAAAATAAACATGCTGTGTAACTTTCGGTGGTAAGGATTCAATTCTGGGGTGAAATCATACACCATTCTTTCCCGGGGAGGGGGAGCTTGATTAAATTTCAAAGTATGTTATAATAATAGGATTGGCTACATAACGCGAGCTGAGACTCCATGGTTGTTTCTCCTCAAAAGTTCGAGATCATGTTAAATTAAACTTGAATTTAGAGCTCCTACATAATTGATTTATGAGGAAATTCACGGAATGAGAGTAGCATCAATAGATTTCAAACCAAGACACGATTAGTAATAAAAATCTCTTTAAACAGAATAAAGCTAAAGAATTAAAAGGCGACGAACTACGAATTTATAATTACCAGATAACTTGTATGGAGTACAAACGCGTAGTTGGTGCCATTTTTTAAAGCATAATCTTGCATGGCGAATATTTCAATCGAAAAAAACTCTGAATTCCTTTTCTCACCTTATTGAGAAGTCGAACCATTTCTTAAATTCAAATGATTTTAAACTAAATTTCACAATTAGTAACATCTTCTGCAAGTCATTAGTTACATTTAACGCGCTTAATATGTTAATTTTGAATGATTTTTTCTAATCGGTATCTTTTTTCAGTTCCATTAGAAAAGACCATTTTTGCCCGGGAGCACTTGAACAGTTGGTACAGTTCAAAGATGTACTACTTAGCCAAAACAGTTGCTGAAATTCCATTCCAAGTGAGTTGGTTTTCAAGTTTGTATTGTATGTAAAGTAAAATATTTATCTATTGCATATTTTCGTCAAATTTCGGGTAATCGCTCTTGCGTTCTGCTTCACTTTGCAGTTTAATAAACTTTAAACTGCAAAAATATATTTAATCAAAGTTTGACTCCAGTACTTCCAATCAATGATGCTAAATTATTCCTGCCATTGGTGATTTGTATTCCGATAGACAATGGAAAATACACCAATAAATTAAATGTGCCAACATAAGTTTAGTGACATTAAATGTTTCTTGTTCTTTCCTGTGACTCTAGATTTAATTAAGCTTGTATCTATTAGCCACATTAGTTACCATCAGCATCGCCCGGTTTTGCACGATCAGCCTCGAAAATTAGTTATGTCAAGTCACGCGTATTCAAAAGTCGGGCTTAAACAAAAAGCTATAAAATTTCCCAACAGATAGCAAAATATAGCTAAAAAGGAAACTTTAAATCCCCCGATTATAGGAAAAGAATGAAAACAAAAGCAAGAATTCTAGTTCAGTCGAGAAAAATGGCAACAGATCTTTCTTCTGAATTTTATTCACCCTAAATAAAACCGCGGCATACACTAATTTCAGATTGAATATTTATTTTACTTAAATGCTAGATTTTTCTACTGAAACCGCGGCATACACTAATTTCAGATTGAATATTTATTTTACTTAAATGCTAGATTTTTCTACTGGTGATTTTACAGCCCTTATGGTTTGGAAATCCGAAGGAAGTAAATCTGCTCACAAGGAGTATTTGTGGGCTTTCGAATGAGACTAAAGTCGGGACAATCCGATAGTTTCTCCATTAGTCATTAAATGCCAATTCTTTTGGGTCTTAAAATTGGAACAGCTTATGTCTACTTTTTCGGTGCTTTTTGGATTTCGAAAACCCATACGTTCCTTCTCAGGTGCTCAAGTACCTCTCGGTCATATTTAGAGATCTGTCCTAGACTGTAGATTTGTGTAGGATACATAGATTCTTTATTTTAGTTTATGTAATTATGTCTAATCATCACTAAAAGTAAAGTTCACGTAAGATTGCTACTTTCAGCCTATATCTTACAGTAAAATCTTCCAGTTTTGAATTAGTTCATTAGTTTTCTAATCTCCTATCGAAACATCTCTGCTTCTCCCAAATTATCGACAAATTTCTTAACAGATTTAAATTACAATAAATGTTGAAACAATTCAAATAATTGTAACTGCAACTAAAATATAAGACTGTATCTTAACTAGTTGCATGCGCAAGATTGAAAAGTCAAACTATGCTATTATCTTTACAGATCCTATTTCCTGTAATATATTGCAGTATAGTATATTGGATGACCTTTCAGCCCAATGATATGGTACGATTTTCTCTCTTCCTGTTCTCGTCCATCATGATTTCACTTGTAGCTCAGTCCGTTGGAATGATCATTGGAGCAGCCACCAGCGTTCAAGTAAGGATACTTTTATTTATAACTAGTGGTACCCGCACGGCTTTGCCCGTAGTTAAATTAAAAGGTTATTTGGTTCCCTTGTATATTTACAAATGGATGACTAATTTATCTCAAATTTGCTATGTTCATTTCCTCGCGAATGTTACGGTTCCACGTTATAATTTCGTAACCTACTCTTCCAACGTTGTGATAATTTGCTCGGTAAAATGTTAAAATTGAAATAGAAAAAACAAAATCGAATTTTCGAAAAATCGCTTCGAGGTGCACACTCCTATGCTGCAAACTGCTAAATTTCATGAAAATCGGCCGAACGGTCTAGGCGCTGTGCGCATCATGGATCCAGACACTCTCAGCTTCATTATTAGTAAACACAATAGCCGTGTCCATTTAAATTCAAACATTTTGTTAAAGAACATAGTTAAATTGCTTCCAAAATTTAACTTATAAGTACATAAAGAATGCAGGATTTTATCTCGTTTATGTTAACTTAAGATGAGAACATTGACAGTTCTTGATTGAAGAAAATTTTTAATTTAAATGAAAATAGAACATTGCACTTACTGCATCGAAACTTCAGTAAACAACTGTACAAAACTTTAGGGAATAAATTTTTGCTTTTCATAAGTCTTCATTTGTTTTAGGGTCTCTTAAACATCCTTTTTGATCTTGCATAGTTTTACAAACTTCAATAAGTTTCAAAGTTTGTAAACTGAAATTATGTACTTTAGAGTTCAAATTTCACAAATTAAGCTTGGTAATTTCCTACTGTTGCTTACGCTAAAAACACCTGGTTAAGTTATTTACATATTTTATTTTGAATATCCTAAATTGGTCTTTCGTTTGAAAGATGACAATGTTTGTCTACCTGAAGCGACATGATTTTATAACAAGTTAGCTAGGTCCGGTATATTCATTACAAAAAAGTTGAAGTGAAATTACAGTAGTTCTACATAGGAAATAGCAAGTTAAATGTGGTAGTTAACTTGTTTTCCAACAACGCAAAAATGGTTTTACTCGAAGGAAAATTTCCAATAGAATTGTCGCAGATTGTTAAAGAATAAGTATACCTTGTTTCTTGTAGTTTAATGAAGGCAAGAGCGGATGGAAAAAACTTGGGTAACATAACGTCCATGACAAAATAAGCTATTCAATGTGGATATTGTAATTCTAACCGCATAATAGTTTGCCATACATGGTGTCAAAATACCATGGAAAAGAAATCGCTTGATTACCTGTTTTATTTGAAACTAGTGGTACCCGCACGGCTTTGCCCGTAATAGAAAATTAAAAGGTCTTTTGGTTCGCTTGCATGTTTGCAAATGTGTGTTGAATTTTCTCGCTACTTGGCTTGTGCCCATGTTAGTTCCACGTAATGATAATTTACCCGTTTATCTTATGAGAATTTTATTCTTAAAATTGGAATAGAAAAAGAACCACATCGAATTTTCGAAAAATCGCTTCGAGGTGCACACCCCCATGGTACAAACTTTGTGCCAAATTTCATGAAAATCGGCCGAACAGTCTATGCGCGTCAGAGATCCTGACACTTTCAGCTTTATTAGTCAAGATATATTTAATTTGCATAGCCTATATACACTATCTATCCAAAATGAACAATTAAAAACAAAGATATTTTAATTCAAACTAACAATTCCCAGTGAAGCGTGCTGTTTACGTTAGGCAAGTTAAATTAAGTTTCCGGTGGAGCAAATTTCAGAGCAACACTAATGTTTTCATGAACTTCTGGGATGACTAACATTAAAATTTCTCAGGGTACAAGATTGTTTTAATTGCCAGTCTATAAATTGTGAACTGATCCAAAAAATGTCTTTGGAAGACTGGTTGTGTATCGTCTTTTAGGGTTGAAACTTGCTTTGAATGTACTAGACATTTTTTCGTGTACTATTTTCAGTTAAAATTAAAACAGACTATTAGCATCAATTTATAACCTCGCTTTTAAACGTTGAAGTGTAACTCTCGGGAAATAAGTTTTCAAACAACTAGCATTTGTGTACCCAAAATACAATCTTTACAAAACTTCTGTTTTGAAGAACCTATTTTCATTGAACTTCCTTCTTTTGCAGAACGCAGTATTCTTGGCTCCTGTGATATCCATACCAATCCTGTTGTTCAGTGGCTTCTTCATCAGCTTGGATACCATCCCAACTTACTTGAAATGGTTGTCTTACATATCTTACATCAGGTACAGCTACCAAAGCGTCTTGCTTAGCATCTATTCCATGAACAGACCAGAATTGCACTGTGATAAAATATTCTGCCCGTTCCAAGAGCCTCTGGATTTCTTGAAGGAAATGGACATGGTTGGTGGAAATCTATATGTAGATTATGCCGTTTTGTGGGCATTCTTTTTTGTCTTCAGATTCATTGCTTACAACGTGCTTTATTATAAAGTTATCTACAGTCGATGAACAATTTTAGCATTTTACTATCTTTTGTAAAAATATTTCGCATTTTATCTTGTATATATTTTTCTATGTTTAAATAAAGATTTTTAAATTGTAACAAGTTTGTCTTAATTTTTAAAAGTTGTGTAAAGCAACTTTTTAGTATCGGTTGCAAGAGTATTAAAGTAATTTATAGGCTGGTTCATGAAGCCACAAATAAAAGGTTAAAATATACGGAAATTGTTAAATATGTCTCAAATATTTAGTGTACATGAAGGACATTCAAATCTTCCATTCTAAAAATACTTGTTCATAAGATTGTTGCAAATACTGTTTAAATTTTTACTAGTGTCGCTCATAATGTCACATTGGATTATTTAATGGTTTTTTATGTTTAATCTATGAATTAATACTTTGAGCTGCCAGGACATGACAAGTTTTAACAGCAAAATTTATCTAAGTTATTTTCAATTAACTGTTTTCAAAATGCTACAAAAAGTAGTTATTAATGTTTTAAATACAATATAGAACTAAGCTTCAAAACATTAAGTGCTTAAATCTACTTCTTACTGTAACTATTACAAGGCGCGCTGCTAGTTATAGCTTGTAAAAGAGAATTTGTTAGGTTACTCCACCCGCTGAAATGTTTCAGTTAATTTTCTGGAAGAAATAAGAATTTTGCCAATTGAACAGAAGTCGTACTACACCTTAGACTTGGTAAGTATCTTCAGAAGTAACCCTATATACATAGAAATGCAGTTTAGGTGTTGGACGCGTTTTCTTGAGATTGTGTTTAAATCTCAATCAAGTCTTAGCTGGGGCGTTTGAGTCCAAACGTCTCCCCAGAACTGCTTTAATTTATACTTCCAATACTAGCAATTGTATCTTGGATACACTTAAGTCTCGTAACAACGAGCCCTCATCCCCAGAAAGTGAATTCTGGCAGAACAAAGGATTTCAAAACTGATTGCTAACGTTGTGGTGTTTTGTCGAGTTCTGCGGAGATGTTATAAAATCACGAGTTCCACTTGCATATAAGTCTTTCCAGAAGAATATGTTGAAATCCAATGCAAGAAATAGATTTCAATTTGTTTTAACATTGTCGGCAGAGAATCTTCTATTAGACTAGCAATGCAGTACTTATTCAGGTTAGCCAAGATTATCAGTTGAATTTAAGTTTTATTAAAAGTTGTAAAGTGATAATTTACAAAAATAGCTAGACAAAACCGTAGGGGGTAAGTTTAGAAGTGAACTAGTAAGAGAACATGAATGACTGGTAAAGTTTAAATGAAAAATATTCTTAAAGAGGTATAGCTCTAAAGAATACGGGCAAATTTGAAAATCGAAGTCATTTACACTAAAGTTTTCAGGATTTATTTGAACTCTTAAACCAACGTGTTTCCTAAATTTAATAGCCAGCGGACCCCATTTTCATGGATCAATATTCAGTGTGGGTCCCTTTCATTCAAGTATAAATATTTTTAGTTTCTAGTTAACGGAACAGAATTATACTAACCAGTACCAATACCAAATTATACTAACTTTTATCCAATTATACTAACCAGTACCAATAAGGGGAGAATACCAATAGTTAAAACCAGCACTAGATACTTAACATTGCTTAATTTTACTTGGAAATTTTGGAGTGTAAAAATCAAATTGATCAGGCAGGTCAATAGGTAACGCATGAATTTAACTTCAAAATCGAACTTCGAATTATTGGGACGTGTGAGGTTATACTTGGACCAATATTTTAATCCATTGGGTTTAATGTTTTTATTGGTCTAATGTTTTACAGCAGGAGTCGAATATAAAGCTCAGCATACACAGCTTCGATATTTAGATTTAATGAAGTTGGAAATACGGATTTGAATAGGTAGTTTGTGGCAAAAGGAAAAACACTTTGTTTTTGCAACGAATGGGGGATATTTTTTGTTTTCCAGACAAAACCAAAAATGAGGGGGAGTATCCCAGAAGGTAGATTTTAAGATGCAGTCTTATTGTTTCACAAATGTCGGGTTAATTGGCCACTAGGCCATGAAACCGCGGGCTCTCCAATATTTCTCGACAACACGATTAAAATTAGTGCTGAGCAGTCGTTCAGATGAGCAGTGTCCGTTACTTGTTCAGAGTTGCATAAAGTGCAGGAGGTCTTGGAATCCTTCAAGTGAAAGCGGAACAAATAGGCATTGAGACAGTCGTGTCCTCTTAAGTCTGAAAGCAGCCACAGCAGCAGCTCGCGGAGAATTCGGGATACAGTGGGACGCATCGCACAGTCTCCCCCAAGGTTTACCTTGGGGGAGACTGTGCGTGAGACTGTGCGACCAAGGTTTACTTATTGACCTGCCTGATCAATTTGATTTCTGCACTCCAAAATTTCCAAGTAAAATTAAGCAATGTTAACTATCTAGTGCTGGTTTTAACTATTGGTGTTCTCCCCTAATTGGTACTGGTTAGTATAATTCTGTTCCGTTACCCTCTTGATCTCCAATATAGCAGAGTGGAGCGGCAAGGCTCCACGAGACCTTTGGAGAATATTACATCTCTTCTTGGCCAAGGAGTCGGCTTCCTCATTTCCGGGCAGACCACAGTGGGATGGTACCCAATGAAAAGTCGGTTTTCTCAATACCCCTCAGGAGTTTTTGCAGCTCTGTATACGAGACCCCTTAATTTCGTGGTGATTACTAGACAAAGCCTGTAAAGCAGAGGTCGAGTCTGAAAGTAACTGCTTTTTGGAAGGGATACAGATGTAAAGCAAGTTGCTGTAAGACCACATTAAAATGCAGTCTTATTGTTGTGTCTATCGAGCATATATGTTCTCATGATGACAGACTGCGTGGTTTTGTCGAAGCATAAAACGGCTTGATCACCTATGCATGATCATGCTACATTGTATTCATTCAGAAGAGATAAAATGGAGGGAGTGAAGACTTTCACGAAACTCAGACTCCAAGTCACGTGATAGATTTTAAAGTAAAGCATTGGAAGAAATCTGTTTTTTTTTTTCGCTTGCTTCACGCAAAACGTGCCAACCATTCGTCGTTGTTGAGTCACGTGACTTGGGGTCTTTGGGGCAGCTTTTGCTAAGCCAATGATTAGAATTGCTCCCTCCATTTTAATTCCTTCTCTAAATTATGTCCCGAGATTTCGGGGAAGTGTTGCTCAAAGCTTTTAGGGAAATCAGGATGCGAGTTTGTCCCCCCCTCCCCCCCCCCCCCCCCCGGATTTAAAAAAATTAATGTTTTCACATATAAGTAAGCGCGGTTTTTGTTTTCAGACAAACATTGCATTGCGTATATACACCCTTGCCCCCCCCCCCCTGCCGAAAAATTCGAAATGACAGATCTAACTCAAAGGACCCCTATAAATTGAAGGTGAAAAATATGGTTTTGAAGAGCATTATTTTAAACATTTAACGTCGTTTATTTTTTTTTTCTTTGAAGATTGCCGTGGACCCCTAGCCCCTGTCTCAAGCTATTAATGAAGGGTGATGCTGCATGTGGTAGGGTAATTGCGCTTAAAACTTGGATAGAGCATTTAAGTACAAGTTATATACGTTTGTGTGTGTTATTCACCTTCCTACATTCAAGTGTCCACTTTCCGCATAGTGTGGTGGCAAAATCACGACTCGTTATCATCCTAAATTGTAAGCATAAAATCTGATTTCGGCCGCCGAACTTGGATTATGTGCATATGCTATTGCATATTTTAGCCACTTGACGTTGTCACATGAGACGGAGAGAAATAAAGAGATGTTAGTGCCGAAATTAAAAATTTGGACATAACCTGTACAAATGGTAGATGAACCTCTTCTGTGTTTTGTGGTAAGAGATAGTGCAAGTAGTCCTGACTGCTATACCGTGGCAGATACAGCCGGAGGGCAACCGGGCATTTTCCCGGTGGGCCGGTCATGCTTCGGGCCGATCAACTAACAGCAAAGTATTTCGGGCCTGTCTATTTACATCAAAATGTCAATTTTGCGCGCATGTGTTTAGAATAACGCAAATTCGCAAAACACAGACTCAGCTCCTTATTACGCATGGTCTAAAGCTTGCGGGTGGAGAGAGGCAGGGCCGTCACCAAGAGGGTGGGGGATTTCTGAAATGGGGCTGCCCAGGGACTGATTACCACACAGGCTGACTAAGCCTAGGCCTGGACCCCATATTCCTAAGAGGCCCCAAATTTTTCAAAGAATTATGCATAGCGTTGCAACAATATGAAAAATACATGCATTTTTTAAAAAAATAAAAATTTATGACTGATTAATTGAAAAAAAACTTCTTTAAAGAGGAATTTTTAATCATTCTGCCAGTAACGAATTTCCTTGGTCACGATTATGAGGAAGCCCAAAAGGAATTCATAAATGCACACAAGTGATTTATACATAGTTGTGTGATTAGACAAAGAGACCTTCAAAAGTGCATTCGTGTTTTAAAAATGTAAATCAAACACTGCATAGTCTTCAGGGGGCCTCCAAATTAATTTGGGCCTAGACCCTCACTTTTAGTTAGTCGGGCCCTGGGGCTGCCTATATATTTTTGGTGGTATAAGAAAAAATAAATGTATAAATTAAAAAAAAAAAAAAAAACAGGGAAACCTTAGCGGTCGTAAAAAGTTAAAATACTTTTAGTTCTTTTGACGCTTTTATTTATAAACCAGAAAGTCGCTCGTCATAGTTCGACGGGTGAAAATTTGCTTCTACATTTGAACGCAGCATTTGCCTGTTTGGTGATATCTTAGTGGTTAAGTTTGAACTCTAACACCAGTTAACCCTAAGCTCCAGACCTTTCCCTGCATGTCAAACATTACCAAAACACATTATCAAACTATTGTGCCGTGACGCGAGTTTCATTGTTGAAACACAGGGGTTACTTTATCATCGTCTATTATTTATATGAGGATGACAATTCACAATTGCTCTAAAATGCAACTTACAACAAGGGCCGACGTGAGGTCATGTCAGCTTATTGGAGAATAGGGGTCCGGCACGGAATTGGAATTGAACTCGTGCAGAGGGTAAAATATCCTAATGGTGAAAGGTGTAGAAGGGGCCTGTGAAAAAAATTGACCTATGTCATTTTTTTCCCCTTTTGCTCTCGGCGACCCTGTTTATAACAATTGAAATAGAAGTGACAAAATATTTTTCCCTGTAAAATTATTTAAAAAAATGCAATTTTAAAATACTAATGAGGACACAAACATTATCAAATAAAAGGCCAAAAGCCGCCGAAATGTGAGTTTCAAGCATTTTTTGACGAAACAAAGTATTCTGTACGCTGTACAAACTCACGGTTTCGGGCCCCTCAGTTTAAAAAGAAAATAAGTTGATAAAAACCAATGTCGAAAGAATTCCGGTGGTCCCCAGAACCTCCCCCCCCTCCCTCCTCCTAATATCATCGAAGATAGTGTAACATTAAAATTTTTGGGCTTCAGTTTTGAATAACTTCATAAGAGAACAGTCGAATCCACTACCACCATAACATGGAATTACAGTTTCGAAAATTTGCTGGAGGAAAGCACTCGAAACTCTCCCATTATTCCCAAGATGCTCTAAAACTGTTTTTAAATTAACGGTATCAAAAATTTTCTGGGAAAGTCCCTGTCCCCTCCTCTCTCTCGACATCATCAATGAAGGACGTTTTAAATCTCGTTTTTAGTGCTTCAATATCGAAAATTTTCCGGGTTGAGCCTCCTGAAAACTCTTTTTCCTAACATCACTAAAATCTCGATTTTAGTGCTTCAATTTCGAAAATTTTCCGGGTTGAGCCTCCTGAAAACTCTTTTTCCTAACATCACTAAAGGTCAGCAAAAATTTCGTTTTTGGAACTTAGCTTTCGAGTTACTGCCGGTGCCTTAGTCTACACCAAAAAAGGCTTTTAAGACTTCAATTTGAAAATTTTCTGGTGGATGGCCTCGGAATCTCTCTCGACTTAAAATCACCAAAGATCTTCTAAAACTGCGTTTTCGGAGCTAATATTTTTTTTACAAAATTTCAGAGGAGAGCCCCCGGAATCGCTCTTCATAGTTATACTCGAAGATAATTTAAAATTCTGTTTTTTTTTTTTTTTTTTGAATTTCCACTTCCGAAAAATTGCAGCAGGAGAAACCCTGAACCTACGCTCCCCTAACATCACCAAATATTCTCTAAAATTGAGTCTTTAAGACTACAAGTTCGAAAATTTTGAGGGGGAGAAGCCCCCTGGACCCCCTATTTCAGACTCAATGTTAATCTTTCCATTAATTTTATATTGCTAATACTTTAATGACTTTCAGAAGCCAGAAAGCTAAGTCCACTCTCTCTCTCTCTCTCTTTGTATTGATACATGCGTTTGAAAAAAAATTAAGGGGTTGCCAAACTCATACCTGAGCCCTCCCACCAGGTTTTTGACCTCGTATTGAGTCTGGGGGTCGTCTGGGTATGACAGTATAAAAAAGGGAATGTTTATGACAGGGCCCAGTAATGTATGTTTGTGTCGCTCTCAACACAAAGCCTTACCTATCACGTCTTAGAACCTATCACGTTCTAAGATAGCCCTAGTCTTTCACCCATGAACATCACTAGATCAGTTTCATAAAACAGAGCAATTAAATTACTTGTCATGACTGCAGAAAAGGACATACTAGCCAAGCAGTGTTATCATTACGAAAATATTCAATCAAGTTCCAGGCATTATAAAAAATACTTAAATGGACAATTACGATCACAATTTTCCCCCAAAATGAGGTTTAGCTAATACTGTATCAATTTGTTCACCATTAAAGCGCAGAAGTGTTCCTACATCTGTTAAATTTCATTTAAATAAAACATATTTAGTTGTTAAGAATAATTTCGTCATATTTAAGTGATATCCCAATCGTTAAGTAAAATTTAATATCTATAAGAGCTATGGGGCCGCTACATCTCCTAATGCCAGGGCTGATTTTTTCAACCAATCCGCCACTGCTGCTATACATCATAGTTTAGAAAACAATTCAATGGAAACCGACCTAGTATCTGGGTGCTTATTCCAAGCTCGAAATTCACCTTGCGAGATTAGTTCTGATCGTCTCACTAGATGGCGCTTTAAGGAAAATAGCAGTCTCGCAGTATAAATCTCGCAAGTTCGTATTCTAAGCTCCAAAAGAAGGGGAAAAAGTGACTTTTCGCGCCTTTACTTGCGAGCGAAATCTCGACTGCCGCGAAGTAGGTGAGATTGTGCGATTTTTGTGATACAATTATGGGAGTTTGTTTTTCTGAAAGGTATTGGATCGAGGAAAACGAATTTGGATGATGCCAATTTTGGAAATGGTTCAGGAAGGGGGAGGGGGGGGGGGTAAAACTGCCCCGGGGGGGGGGGGGGCAAGTGGTTTTCTATTCAATTTGTGATACAATTGCGGGAGCAAGTTTTCTGACAGGTATTTATTGGCAGGAGGATAACAAATAAGGAATTAGGATTTTGCCGGCGCCGAAAATGGTGAAGGGGGCAAGGGGGGTCGTAACTGTACAGGGGGAGTGGTTTTCCGTTCCATTTTCGTGCCGCAAAAACGGGAGTTAGTTTTCCGCTTGCCAATACATTTCAGAAAAACTAATTTGAATGTTGCGAACACCGAACATGGTGCAGAGGGGGGGGGGGGTGCAAATGGTTTTTAGTGGAATTTTTTTGATAAAATTACGGGAGTTGGTTTTTCTGAAAGGTATTGGCACGAGGAAAACGAATTAGGATATTGCCAACCCTGAAAATGGTGCAGGGAAAGGGGGGGGGGGGTCATATAATTGCACTGAGGGGCAAGTGGTTTTCCGTTCAATTTTTGTGACACTAAAACGGGAGTTTTGCAAAAACATTTTGTAGGGAAGAAGGGGTGGGGGGGGGGGGCAAAGTGGTTTTTGGCGAAATTTTCGTAATAAAACTACGGGAGTTGGTTTTTCTAAAAGGAATGGTATTGGTACGAAGAAAACGAATTAGGATGGGGCCAACCCCAAAAATGGTGCAGGGGGGTAGAGAGGGGGGGGGAGAGTTATAACTGCAAACATAAAATAAGTATATATGCAACATTTCTCGCTTTACAACAAATTTTCAATGCTTAAAAGACTTAAACCCACTTTCACAACATTATAATACACAAATATCCGAATTAAATTGCAGACACGTGTTTTGGAGACATTAAGAGCTCCTTTTTCAATGCAAAAGATGTCAGTTTATGAATAAAAATGCATTCTCGGCTAAGGTTGTTTATTTCCCTGGATTTCATTTTCTTTTAACCAAATCCATCACTTAGGAAATACGTTGGGCGGGGGGGGGGGGGGGGGGGGGATCGGGGGACTTCCATTTTCAAGAAATAATGCATTTGAAAAAATTAAGGAGCGATGAATTTTCTACTCCCCTTTATTGGTTTTGACCGCTTGACGGCCTGCACAAATGCGTCTAGGGCAAATTATATAAAAAGCGTTCATAATTTTTATTTGTCTTTTGTACATTATCCCACTTAAAATTTAGTTGTTTCACAAAAGTACTATTTGTTTCTGAAAATTGTATGAATTTGAAGTTTACACAGAATATACAATCCCCCCTTTTTTGCGTTTAAGGGGGGGGCGGTGACATTACATATTACCGCCCCGTCTGTCACCCATGCTAGGTACACCACTGACGAATGTAATTTTTTTTCTGTCTTCTTTTGCTGTAAAATCCTCCTCCCCCTTTTTTCCCCTAAATTCTTTATTTGTTACCTACTGTCATTATTCAATTTCAATTGAATTTAATTTGTAAGAATTTTTTTTTCTTTATTGAAATTTGATATTGATTAACTAATTACAAAAAAGTACAAAGCCTGGTAATTTCTGGGAAATTGTTTCCAAAATTTGATTTTCCATTTCGCCCCGATTGCTCCTTTTTTCATTTCTTCTTCAATTTAGAATCTTTCCTTTGGGTTGAACGTTTAAAGTTCTTTATCAGCTGAAGTGAAACGATGATTAAAAAATATTACTCCCTTTATGAATATTTTTCAATATACATTTACAGAAGCAGAGTATTTATTCATTTTAAACTGCTCTTATAACCAAGATTGCTGTTTTGATTTTTAATCTTGAAGATAAAGATGAAATTATGTAATCATAGTTACAAGTTGCTTGTTTTGAAAAGGAAATCTAAAAAAGTACTGTTTTGAAGATATCTTAAGATTGGGTCTTGGAAAACAATACCTAGAAAAAATGGATAAATAAATAAGGAATAATGAAGAAATAAAATTTTTTATTTAAGCATATGCTTATTAAATTATAATTTTAAAGAAAAAGAGAAAAAAACTGGAATATATCTTTGATACTGAGATTGTTGCTATAATTACAAGTTACAACTGAGCGGGGGGGAAGGTTGGTTTTTACATTACCAATCCTAATATGGAAGATTGTATACTCTGTTATGACTGCTCTCATCCCCAAAAGCTCAATTAGCCCAACAAACCTTTTACATGTTGCAGGGGTGCCCCTCCCCCCAAATATCGCAAAGACTCCCCCCTACAAAAGCAAGAGCCCCCCCCCAATAAACAAATACCCCTCAAAACACCACCACCATCCCCTAAAAATTTCAATAGCGCAGTCAGCGCCATAACCTAGCCCCCCCCCCCCTGCATTTTAGTGTTTTATATTCAATTTGAATTACCAGATTTTTTCATCAAGACTTTTGGATGCAGCTAAACCTTTCGCATTCGACACGAGACACGACAACAACATAATATACAATCCCCGATTACGGACTATTAATATTTCTTCGTCTGCATTTATGACAGTTAGGATTTTTTTTTTTTTTTTTTCTGATATCATGATTTTTTCTAAAGTTATTATTATTATCATTATTTGGATTATAGTTTCTCGGGAAAAATATATTTCATACAAGACGTTCTTACTATTATAGATGGTTTTATATTATAAATCAACAAAATGTACGGTTATTTTTTTTTTCTCATATATGTATTGGCTTTTTTCCCCTCTTCAATTTTTGTTTTAGACACTGTAATACTGAAATACTCGTATGCATAAAATATGACTTACCTTTAGCCCTCGGCTCATTTTTCCTTTGTGTACTATTTTGTAAAATTTTCGGTGAATTTATTTTTATGAATTCTGGATTTGCTTCTAGAAAATCTAAAATTATTTCGATGTGATTCTTTGCAACGTAAAACGTATTCTTTGAAGTATGAGCCATTAGCGTGCCAATCGTCAAAATTCGCGCCTTATCTTGCACGGATGGAGCAAAACAAAAAGTATCTGCGCCTAAAAACCATTGGTTGGAAGAAATCACGTGCCTCCTCCCCTCTCCCCGCGCCGCTAAAACCGGCGAAAAACTCTTCCTCCCCCATCGCGGCTGGAACTTGGATTGAATTTAATTTGTAAGAATTTTTTTTTTCTTTAAACTTTGGAACTTGGACTCGTCGCCACATAGTGGTAAGAATTTTTTTATCTCAGAATTCCACTTTGCGAGATTTCTCGTCACGTGATCGGCTCTGACGTAACGTTTCGAACTCGAAGGTAGAAAATGCTTGGAATGACCTCCCTGAACTCTAAACGTGTTTTACTCTAAACTTGAAAATGTCCACTTACACCCCTTTGCTTCTCACTGCATCACATAGGAATTCAAACAGAAGCTTTTTTTTTTTAGCAAAAATAAAGTGCATTACTAAGGTTTTCCCTCGCATTATATCTTAAAAGTTTTTAAAAAATCTTAAAGCAAAAAGTTGAAAGAATATTTTGCTCTTAAATACGATAGATAGTGAATAAGAGTTTTCCGTAACCAACTAAAACCTTCAAAAACATGTAGTTTAGCGCAATAATATAATGTAAATACCATTTTTTACGTAAAGAATTAAAATATACAGTGTCAACGTTTAACCAGCAAGATCTCCAATTTCGTTTCTTACTTATAGCCCAAACTTTGCCTTTAATTGAAAAGTTGAACCGCACCATTGCTGCAGTGTGCTAAATCAATTTTAGCTATCCGTTTGTTGATATTCTCAGCTTTGATGAAATGAAATTTGACTCTATATCGGTTATTGACTAGTTTAAATTGATGATTCCCTTACAAGTACGAAACTCTACGAACATTTCGATACATTTTTTAAACCTCAAATCGCTATCAATCTGAAGAACTTAGAATGACAATAGTTTATACATATGGAAGAGGCATCTTTTGTCGGCTGCATTTAAGGGAAAATTCACCCCCTCCGACAATTTCTTTTAAGTCAAATATACTATGCAATGTGAAGTGGATCAAAGTTATTCCTCTTGGCTCAAACAGTGAAACCTGTGTAAGTTGACCACTCGCCGTACACTATTTTAGTGGTGAACTTAAACAGGGGGTCAACTTATAGAGGTTGAATTATATGATACAGATCTGATAATGTGCCTGAAAATAGCGGTCAACTTACAAGGGTGGTCAACTTTACAGGTTTTACTGCACTATTAACTTCTGTGTGCGTCATTGTGTCTGTGTGTGTGTGTTGGTGTGTAGGCAATGCGGATTGGCAATGTCTACCCAGGTCAAAATTGTTACCGTTGGATGCAAGACATCCAGAGGAGGCCATTCGGACCTTTCTCGCCTCTTTTAACCTTAAGGGACCGGATATCCTGGATATCCTGTAGAAATTGAGGGATAAAAATATTAAAAACATCTACTCTCACTTGCCGCAGGCGACGAACGGGGTTAGCGAACAAAACGAGCAAGGGGCGGAGCCTCCTAGTTCTTTAAAAACATTTGAACTAATAAGCTAATATCAATTTCGCGAACGATTTTTTCTTTTGTTTTTATTTACTTTTTTCCCTTTTAATATTTCCAATGACAGAAGTTTAAACCTCTAAACCGATTTGTGGCTTAAGTTTTGTCACTGATTTGATTAGCCTATTCCTAGGGAAACTACGAAAAATGGATTAAAAACCCGAACATCGCAAATGAAACATCTCTCTTCAAGTAAAAATCCGGAAACTTCTAGCCAATAATGATTGTTCTGTGCACGTGATCGTTGGCTCCTTTCCCGACATTGGAGGGGGCGCTATGACTCTGTAGGTGACGTCACTTTGATGGGGGTAAAGCTAGAGTCACGGATGACGGAAAAGAAAAAGGAAATTTTTTCATCTCGGGGATGACGCTGCTCGTGTTGTTCCTCTTATTCGGATGCTCCGATGCAGGTAAGGGTTCATCTTTTTTTTTTCTTTTCTTTTTTTTTTTTTTTTTTTGAAGGTTGTACAAAATTTTAGATTGATATTGGTTTGAAATTACGGTGAAGTATCGTTCCCCTGTACTTTTTTAATGCTATGTCCAGTTAATTCGGGTGTATTTTGGCATTGAGGTAAAATATTTCACTACATAACAAAAAAAATATATATATATATCGTGACTGTCAAAATTATAGTTCACAAACACATATGTTTTTGAAACGAAGTTTTGCTGCCGTTCTTTTAAACTATTTTATCATAGCAATAATTTATATTCTTTCTTTCTCTCTCTCTCTTTTGTTATTCAAATTCTGCTTTATTAAATATTTATCATTTAAAGAACTTAGTCTTTTAATTACTTATTTTACTTACTTTTTACACATTATATAAAGTTTGTTCCAAGCTTATATTCTCCGAACCTCAGACCCAAGACGAACATTGAACGATAAGTTTAAAAAAAGTTTTGTATTTAATTCTTCCAAACACTTAGAAAATTATATTATTTATTATTATTATTGTTATTATTTGTATTGAAAAAATTAGTTTCTCTAGCAGGAGTGACACAATAGTAATAGGGTTCTAAATCAGAAGAAAGATTTGAGTGCAAAAATTGATAATCTCATATAAAAACAGAATATACATTTTTTAAATTCAGCATTTTTGATAGTTTTCTACTACGAAAATGATCAATGCACCTGAGCATTTTCTTCTTCTTCTTCCTTTTTTTGGGGGGGGAGGGGGGGCAATCACGATTGCTTATTGCTTTCATTTGACTGTTTTGAGGTCCTATTATTTTATTTTATTTTCCCGCCAGCACCCTCTGCACCATCACCGTCGACCGGCTCCTCACGATGCTGCTCCTATAGCGAAAACCGTTTCCAGGTTGCATCCATATGCTACACTTACACGCGTACATACACAACTACACACACACAGACAGACACATACACACACATACACCTACACACACACACAAACATACACACAACAACCTACACATTCATGCCTGCACACAGACACAAACACACATGCCTACACACACATACACATACCCCCTACACACAAACACACATACCCTCCACACACATACACATACCCCTACACACAGACACACATACCCTCCACACACAAACACACACGCCTACATACACACACACACTCGTGATTGCGAAAAACATAATTTGAATTCAAAATGACAAAATTCAAATTAATATTTTTTTTTTCAGTTTACCTTGGTCGCACTTTTTGTCAGTTTCTCCTACCTGACGCAGAGGCTTAGAAAATTACACTGGAACTTAAATTTTTATTAATAAGTTCTCATTTAAGTTAACATTTAAGTAGCCCAAATAACGCTAAGAATTTTTAGATGAACTTCGTCCATAAACTGATTTTTTTTTCCGTTGAAAATCGTTTCTTTATAACCACGAAACACGTTTTGAGCTATGTTACAGTTGTTGTGTTGTTTTAATGCGTTTATTTACTTTCCGAAATATTACTTAAATTGATGCATTGATATTGTAAGAGAAGCTGGAGTAGCGTCATTGTTTTTTAGTTTTTCTTCTTCTTCTTCCTTTTTTTTGGGGGGGGGGGGGGAGGGGGGGCAATCACGATTGCTTATTGCTTTCATTTGACTGTTTTGAGGTCCTATTATTTTATTTTATTTTCCCGCCAGCACCCTCTGCACCATCACCGTCGACCGGCTCCTCACGATGCTGCTCCTATAGCGAAAACCGTTTCCAGGTTGCATCCATATGCTACACTTACACGCGTACATACACAACTACACACACACAGACAGACACATACACACACATACACCTACACACACACACAAACATACACACAACAACCTACACATTCATGCCTGCACACAGACACAAACACACATGCCTACACACACATACACATACCCCCTACACACAAACACACATACCCTCCACACACATACACATACCCCTACACACAGACACACATACCCTCCACACACAAACACACACGCCTACATACACACACACACTCGTGATTGCGAAAAACATAATTTGAATTCAAAATGACAAAATTCAAATTAATATTTTTTTTTCAGTTTACCTTGGTCGCACTTTTTGTCAGTTTCTCCTACCTGACGCAGAGGCTAAATTACACTGGAACTTAAATTTTTATTAATAAGTTCTCATTTAAGTTAACATTTAAGTAGCCCAAATAACGCTAAGAATTTTTAGATGAACTTCGTCCATAAACTGATTTTTTTTTCCGTTGAAAATCGTTTCTTTATAACCACGAAACACGTTTTGAGCTATGTTACAGTTGTTGTGTTGTTTTAATGCGTTTATTTACTTTCCGAAATATTACTTAAATTGATGCATTGATATTGTAAGAGAAGCTGGAGTAGCGTCATTGTTTTTTAGTTTCATCGAATGTCTAGTCTTACTCTTTGGTGATCTGTTTAGTGTCTTTGGTGATCTGTCTAGTCTTTGGTGAATGTCTAGTCTTACTCTTTCTAGAATAATCTTATCTGAATTGATTATTCTAGAAAGGGTATAAGTCCAACTAATGCAACTTTCCAGGAGTCAATGAAAAGTGATTATTTCATTTAGAAATGAACTAAATTCTACGAATTTTTTTATGACTAATCTAGCCACAAGTAGGATAATTACCTCACCTTAAATTACGTTTCAATTCGTCACTGAAATTAATTTAAAAAAAACTTTTTAATTTGGACTTATGCAGTTTCTGCTATAAATATCCTGAAAGACTTGTTTAGGGTGATGAAAATGTAAATCAAATGAAATAAATTTGTTTCAAACTGATTTATGACACTGAAAAATAATATAACAAAGTGACAAAAATAATTAGTGAAGTCCGTATTCATAAATTCATTATCTTAAGAAAATACATCGTGTATTTTCCTCTTTCTCTCGTCTTTTTTTAGTGAAATAATAATGTCTGGTGTAAAAAAATTAAAAAAAAAATTAAAAAAATCCAAAAACTAACAAATTGAGATAAAAAGCAAAAATTTTACGTGTGTATAAAACTATATTCATATTCATATTCATCAAATACATCCTCTATTGAAATCTTTTTTTCTATCCTTCTCTTGTCTAGTTTTGTCTACCAAGTTCGATGTATATATTAGTATGGCTACGTTCAAAATTGCAGTAATAATCATCTTGATATTTGTTATTTCTTTCAACAAAATGAAAATTTTCCCTTTATACTCAATATTGGCAAAGGCAGATCAGCCGACAAGCGTTACTCAGCAATATTCTCTTAAAAATCGTCTATGAAATAGCTAGTCTGAAACCGTTCCTTTGATGTTCTATCGAAAATTTATACATCATGAATGTTGATAATTGAAAACATTTGTCGGCCAGTAGAATCTTTGTCCAAAATCTCAATTTGGGAGATAAGTCCTTTTAAAAAATAAAGGGCCCTGTTTTAGCAGCTACAGATTTCATTATTTTCAACAGATGTGAAGGTGAATCTTGATGTAATTTTAGAATTTCGCTTAAGAGATCAGAATTCGCATGGTAATAATCTGTCATATCTGTTTAACATTCGTTTTACTGTCCCAAGATCCCGGTCGCAAAGTACAAACGAATGTCCACTCAGAGGAAAGTCATCAGTAATCTTGTTAAATTTCTTCAGTGTTATTTCTAGAAAAAGTCTCCTTCTTATTTTGACCAGGTCATATCTCGCTGAAAGCATAATTTTTTCGCAGTTCCTAGAGTGATGTTACTAAAACCTCTGAGAAATTAGAGAATTTCATTCCGATTCCGTGATTTCGAATCCCCCTAAACCCCAAAACTGACGAACTTACCATTACCAAAATGATGCTAGATCAAAGTAGTTATTTGTTTTCAATTCATTGTGCCAAAAAAAATCTAGTTCTTCTATGATCTTGCCGCTGCGTCTTATTATTTCTTCCTTCGCGTTTAGTGCAGAAAGGGCATAAGTCCGGGACTTATGCCCTTTCTGCACTAAACGAAAAATGTGACCCCAAATAAAGTGCTTTGTTGTACAAGGAATGACTTCCCTGCTACACTAATCGATACCATTACATACATATGTGGGAAAACCACAGATAACTCAATTTCGAAAAAAATGTGACTTATGCCCTTTCTGCAATAATCGATTCATCTTATGATCCACGCTTACACGTTGTGTCAGATTCCTTCAAAGAGCCTTTAGCTTAGATTTTGTATTGGATTCAAATTTACTCATAAGTACTATTGTTACATTTTTGAGCTGTTCAAAATGAAAAAAAAAAAAAAAAAAAAAAAAAAAAAAAAGAAAGAAAGAAAAGAAAAAGAAAAAAAAAAATCCCGAGGATAAGGTATTCGGGTCAAAATCTTTCGGGCATTCCCCTCCAATGAATGACAGTTAAAAAATATATATATATGCATAAACGTTTAACATTTTCACGGAAATCTGCGATGGTCAGGTTAAGAATAATTTTTCTTTTTTGGTTGATTTGGCGCGTAAGACTTGATGAAGTCTCGTTGTGCACCCCTCTCTCTTTGTTTGCAATTTGATTTTCATCTGAGCCTCTGAGCGTGTATACTTTTTTGCATATCTATCACCGGCGACAACAACTACACAATCGAAAAATGTGAAAAAAAAAAAGTAATCTTTCCTGCCACAAAACTAGCACAAGTGTAGTTTACTTAACTGTTGCAAGGTGGCAGATCAACTGCGTAATTAAAGATAAGTTTAAAAAATTCACATACATCATTAAAACTACAAAATTAAGAAAAAAATCAAACAAAGTATACACTATTAATTTAGAAAGCAAAAACTAACCAGTAAACATAACATTAAGAATGTTTTTATGTTTAGGTCAAATTCAAGTATTTAGGAGGAAATAAGTTAAAAGTAATATTTGAGAGATTTGGCACTATTGTCACCAGTGAGTGATATTATTTCTCACAGCTCAAAAATGGTTAGACACAGGATGTTGAACTTTTGTTCTTAAAACTTGTCTTGAGGTATATTCGTATATCATCACCATTTTTTTAATCGTAATTCCAAAGGGAGACTTTACATACTGTGTGTAAGGTGCGTACGCCAAACAAGGTCTTTGATGTTGCACAACAAACATTCGCTTTATCGGGACCTTATCGTCATCAGAAAGCGTAACTGATGATAAAACGTTATCAACAAGCAGTTTTCCTCATCAGGCAACAGCGTAGCAAAAGTTAAAGAGTCTTGTCAAAATTACCTGATCTTATTTTACAGTAAATTTTATTTCGTCATGGTTCACCAGCTGACTAGTAAAAAAAAAGTTGTTTATTGTTGCTAAAGTTTAATTTATGCAGTTGAAATATTCAAAAAGGAAAAATGTCGCTGTGTACCGTCATTTTTTTTCTGTGATCTGGCAACCTTAAGAAGTTGATTCTAACTCTATACGACCAAGGTTCGAATTATCAGCACTCCGGTTCTTTAATTAGGGCGCCCGAGTATCGGCTGAAGGATATGATCCTCAACTCCTGCTGCTACTGTTCCCGCCCCCCCCCCCCAAAAAAAAAAATAATAAAAAAATTATATCAGTGCCCCGAATTTGACGATTGATCTTTATCCTTTCCACTGAAGTAGATATGGAATTTTGTACAATGTTTTTAAGTTGATTAAAAGTGAGTTAGCTTTTATTGAGCAATCACGATTGCTTATTGCTTTCATTTCACCGTCCTTGGCGTTTGGTTCCTTTTTCAGCTTGGACCAGGGACGCCAGCACCACCGCCCACCGGCCTCTGCAGGCGCGGCTCCGAGCACTGCCTCCTGGTATTCGTTTCTCCTGGTCGATGGCATCCATGTCCTACACACACACGCGCTCACACACACACACACACACACACACACACACACACACACGCTCATACACACAAGTCTTTACACACATATACACACACCTACGTGCATACACACAGGTCTACGCACACACACAAGCCTACACATGCACGCATGCGTGCCTACACATTCACACAACTATACACACGTAACCACCCAAGAGGATGGGTTGGCTTGGATTGACAGGAGCTGTTTCTAGAAACAATAGCCCCCAATGAGTAGGCCCCTGTCGCAACTCTTGATTTCGAAAAACGTAATTTGAATTCAAAATTTCAGAATTCAAACTAATTTTGAAAATTCGAATGTTTTTTTTTTAATTTATTATTTTTCCCCCTCCTTTTTTAGTTCGATGGTAATTTTTTGGTGTTTTTTCGTCTATAACCCAGTAACGTAATTCTTGCTTAGACTTAGCCTTATTGAGGACCCACGTTCTTAATTAGGTTAAATCGCATTTTTCTGTTAAAACTGCTGATAAACCCTAATTGAAAGTTTAAATTTTTGCTTGGAATTATTTTTCTCTTATTTTTTATGAGCCAGATGATGAAAGTCCAAAAGGTTAAACCAATGAAATCATAAATGAGCCAAGATATTAAAGCATGAACCGCATTTGTTGCACTTGCCGTTTTAAATCAAAGTTCGTCCCATATCAAAATTCATAAATTGCGTTCATCGAAGGCATCCTGTAATTTATCTCCTGCGGTCAAAATGGACGTTTGATAAATACATTATCAATACTAATTTCAATATAGTTTTTAAAAATTTTAATGACTCCTTCGGAGCCTACAAAACTGAGTTTCTCAAAAGAAGTTTTGTTACTAGAATTAGACACTTTGATTTTTCTTTTTGCTGTTGTTGTTCTTTTTCTTTTTTCGATACTTAGTTTAGAGCTATTATATTTAGACTTCAAAGTAGCCTCCCTGAAACAGAAAACCCAGGTAGAATTTTCAAAATGGTTACAGTATACGAAGTACTCTTGTTTGTAGCTTAGGAAGCTGTGCTGCTCCAAACTCAAAGAGTGATTTATTGCTTTTTTTTTTTTTTACTTCCTCTGACAAAAAAGGAAGTATTGTATTCGCGAAAAAATTTTCACTCAAAAATCGACCTTACTTTCCATTTTGCTCACCCCCGAATGAATGTTGAGGTTTTTTTTTCGACTCGACCACACGTGAATAAGTGCCTAAGAAAGTATGGACACGCGAAATATCCATTTTGACGATTCCCGAGTTAGTTGCAACGAGTTTTCTCGTGACATCTGTATACATATGTGCGTATGTGTGGATGCATGTCGTATAACTCAAGAATGGTACGTCCTAAAAAGTTGAAATTTGGCACGTAGACTCCTAGTGGAGTCTAGTTGTGCACCTCCCTTTTTGGTTTCATTCGGGTGTTTCTAAGGGGGTCTTTTGCCCCTTTTCGGGAGGAAATCATTGTTAATTTCGATGTAAACTCAAGTGCTGTTACAATTTGGCAGACACTTGGCGATATATCGCCAGTCTTTTGGTCGCCAAGTTTTGTTGCCAACTTGGCGGCAAATTTCGCGATTTTTTTTTTTTTTTTTTGAAATCCGGTTTTAATTTGGTCACTGTTGGTGATATTTAGAGAATAAACTATTGAATCACATTAGAATTACCAATAATGGAAAAATGACATTAAGTTGGAGTAAAAGGAAGTCATGTGAGGCACACATCAGCTCGTTTTCATTGCGTTAATTGACATGAATTCCATAAACGTCTTTTTTCTCCAGTTGAGACACCTTCTGAAGATCGGAAGTGCTTAGAAATAATTTCCAACCCATCCGTAACTTTCAACTAAGATGTAGTCAGCAAAAAAAAAAAAATATTATCTTAAATTTTTTTCCAGCATCACTAGATGATTTTGAATACTTATAAAAGCAAATTTTGAATGTTGTTGTCAGCTTTTAACATTCATCAATATTTCTATCATTTCTGTGGGGTTTTTTCTTTAATGTTCATTTTCACATGTGAAGAGGTGCCACGCAGAAGCAAACAGGTCTACTTTAAAAACTTTCGGAAAACACGTAAAACTATTACTCATTTTATGTTGGACTTTCCACCAACAAAAATTTGTAAAATATTAACGTTACGTGCAAACTGGTGTGTTCTTTTTTGTTTGAACTAATACCGTACTACCCCGCATTAGTCGGCATGCCGCAAAGTTCGGAGGTCACCAGATTTTCAATAACACTTGCCTTGTCCTTTCCGGCATGCCGGAAAAATCGAGATTAGTAAAAAAAAAATCTTCCAAAATATATGTTTAGCTTAAAAATAAATATAAGTTCTATACATATCTCTTTAGTATTAATATACAATTTAATTTTGTAAAAATATTTACTAACAATCTCATTTGTAAATTTAGCAAGAAGAGTATTTTTTAATAACGAATTATTTTATAAAAATTAAATTCAAACTAAGCAAGCATTTAAACAGTAAGTTATCGCCCCTAAACCAGTCCTAAAGAATTTACCATAGCTATTCAATAAATAAAAATTAAACTTACCTCTCTTAAAGGAACCTAAAATAATTTATTTAAAAGATTATGAATAAGTTGCAGTAATAATGATTGCTTCTCAAATTATTACTTTATTGGCATGTAAAGGGTGTTTTTTTTAGAGGAAGAGAACTTTAGGTTCAAATAAAACACAGTTAAATGTTGTTAGTTGCCATGAATGTTGCTTTATTCGAAAGATGATTCTTTGCCATTTTTATTTAAATATGATTTCTGGCATATGGTCACCTCGGCTGGCTCGGAGAAAATCCAATCGGAAAGTCCAATTTTCTCACTTTTGGCAGCAATAGAGGCCGTATGTCAGTAATAAGGTGGCAAATGTTCTCTTCCAAGGCGTCAATCGTCTGAGGCCTCTCGATGTAGACCAGAGACTTCACTTCACAAAAAGTAGTCCGGCGGTGTTAAATCGCATGATCTTGCAGACCAATTCACGGGTCCATTACGCGAAATTATTCGTTCACCGATCGTTTCTTTCAATAAACCAATTGTGAGACGCGCTCTGTGGGATGTTGCACCGCCTTGTTGTCTATTCATGATGAAATGGCAAACCAAACTGAATACAGAGCAAGTGACAGCTATTAAAATAGCACACATATCAAACAGTGTTGCCAACATAAAGTTCTATATCTCTAAAAAAACACACTTTAGTTAAATCCGTTAAAATGACCTACCATAAGTAACGAGCACATATTATATGCAATACACATTTTTTTTTTGAAGGATGGTTACTTTCGGAACTTATTTACTTTTTTCCTTACTGTGGTTTGCTTTCTGAATGGGGAAATTTACTTTTGTTTCGTTGCAAAAAGAAAAAAAAACTCAAATCATCCTGCATTCCGTAAAATTCGAATTTTCCGGCATGCTGGTCAACCTCGCTTTTTTCCGGCATGCCGTCTAATGCGGTGTAATACGGTAGCTGGATATGTGTTTTTTTTCCTACTTTTTTTTTTTGCTTCAACTAGTAATTAAATAATAAATAAATTACAAATTAAAAGGTTGAAAATACGATTAGTACAATACTGACTGACGATAAACGTTGACCCTTTAATCTCATATGCATCTAAATTGAAAAATTAAGCCGTTCATCATTTGATGACATCATCAATGATTTTTCTCTGACGAAGACAATAAAAAAAAAAAAAAAAAAATTAGTGTAACATAATTCTCTAATTTGTTGCCACAAATTAGGTAGAAGCTTTAGCCTTAGGGAGAAGAGTTAGGTAGACAGCCTTAGAAAATTATGCTTTTAACCTGCATCCAACCGAGAAAACATAGAAAGAGTTCTTGAAAAAAATATTGTAATTATATTTGACACTAGAATTACGGCGGTCTACATATCATCTAACGTTTGATTGCTTCTGGATCCTCTGAATTAGTTAATTCTATTTTTATTTGCTCAATTTCGGAAAAAGATCCGACCCCCAGTAACAGACACCGAAAAATCAGCTGGAGATCAAACACCGATCTGATGATACGCAGTAACAGACAAGATGAAGAAAGGACGAGTAATATACTAAATTCCTTTTACTCTTAGATGGGCAAAAGTTCTTTATTTTTAGATTTAAAGATTTTTTTAAATTCAAATGAACATGAAACACCTGCTGACCTCGTGATGGCTGTTCATGACCTTTCACCACTGAGTGGAAAATACCAACTGACTCAAAAAATTCAGTCTGATAACACTAGATGGGCCACAGCAACATCAATTTTACCCACCTAAAATTCTTATTATTTAAATCCAAACTTATGACTTTCTGTTACTGGAGCCGTTACCCTATAGTTGGTTAAAGGCATACGCTAGTTTTGATAACGAAACGGAACATTAAGTTGAACAGATTGTGCTTGAAAAGTAAAATCTTCTTTACTAATAATAAAGCTGAAAGTCTCTCTGTCCAGAGGATCTCTGGATGTCTGTAGGATGTCTGGATGTCTGGATTTCTGTGACGCGCATAGCGCCTAGACCATTCGGCCGATTTTCATGAAATTTGGCACAAAGCTAGTTTGTAGCATGGGGGTGTGCACCTCGAAGCGATTTTTCGAAAATTCGATGTAGTTCTTTTTCTATTCCCATTTTAAGAACAAAACTATCATAAGATGGACGAGTAAATTACGAAATTATCATAACGTGGAACCGTAACATGGGCACAAGCCGATTGGCGAGATACGAAATTATCATAACGTGGAACCGTAACATGGGTACAAGCCAAGTGGCGAGAAAAATTCACCATACATTATTTGCAAATATACAGGCGAACCAAAAGACCTTTTAATTTTTCTATTACGGGCAAAGCTGTGCGGGTACCACTAGTAAGAAATAAACAAAAATTAATTGCACAAAATTGCAGATTACTGCATACTCATGTTTCGGGGTTCCTTTTACCCCGAAACACATGTATGCAGTAATCTGAAACAGAACATGTTCGGTGCATATTTCTTATAGAAAATATTCATATTTTTGCATCAATGTTATTCAGCTCTCGTTTCTTTTCTCAAAAAAAAAAAAAAAATATGATTGACTTTATAGCTCTTTACAATGTAAGATTTTACGTGCTTTGAAACTTTACAGAGCATTCTATTTTCACCAGTACAGGAGTCCATTTTGTCAGCATAAGAAAATGGAATTTGGAATTCATTTCTTCTCTGAAGAATCCTAAAGAAAGTGTAGTATTTATGGGTTGGTAAACACATTGGAATGCTAAATTTGTGGTTTTCTTTCAACAAAACTATATAAAAGGGTTGATTTATTTGATGCTCTTCGGTATTTGATCTAATATATCTTTAAAATGTTGAGCATAAAACATGAATAAAAACGAATTCAGAATTTGTTTTCTTTTTACTTCCTTTTACAAAAAAGGAAGTATTGTATTCGCGAAAAATATTTCACTCAAAAATCGGCCTTAATTTCCATTTTGCTAACCCCAAATGAATGTTGAGTTTTTTTTTTTTTTTTTTTTTTGACCCGACCACATGTACATATGTACCCAAGAACGTATAGACGCCCGAAATATCCAATTGGACGTTTCTCAAGACGTCTGTATGTACGTATGTATGTGCGTATGTGTGTATGTATGCCGCATAACTCAAGAACGGTATGTCCTAGAAAGTTAAAATTTCGTGCGTAGATTCCTAGTGGGGTCTAGTTGTGCACCTCCCTTTTTGGTTGCATTCGGGTGTTTCTAAAAGGGTCTTTTGCACCTTTTTGGGGGAATTCATTGTTAATTTCGATGCAAACTCAAGTGGTGTTATAATTTGGAGGACACTTGGCAATTTATCGTCAGTCTTTTGGTCGCCAAGTTTTGTCACCAGCTTGGCGACAAATTTGGCGATTTTTTTTTTTTAAATCTGGTTTGAATGTGGCCATTGTTGGTGATATTTAGAGAGTTAACTCTTGAATCACATTAAAATTGCAATAATGGGGAAATAACATTAAATTAGTGTAAAAGGAAGTCATGTGATGCGCACATCAGCTCGCTTTAACAAAAGTTCTAACAAAAATATTTTTTGCTTCTTATAGTATTAACACAATCTAGAAAGATGTGTGTTAAAAAATAAGAAAATTGCATGTGCTTAAATTTTACTCGCAAAAGTAGTTTTATTTCAAGGATTTGTGATAAATATATTTATATATACAGGCTGTCCGAAACGTCTTTGACATATTTTAAAAATTTATACAAAAACAACAAATTCTGTAATGAATATGCGATTTGCGCATACCAGTGTAAAATGAGATGTGTAATCATTATATCATACAGAAAGCGATGCCTGTCATTACCAGAGTTCAATGTCTGTACTGTTTGTAGACATACACTGTTAAAAATTTCATCGTAAAATTACGGTGAAATAAACGGCAGCAGTGTGTCCGTCTGATTAACTGTAAAGTTTACGGTTAGGGATGATGCTTCACATTTACGGGTTTGTAACCCATTTCCAACTAGAATGGTTAAAAAACCGTAAACATGTAATTTTACGGTTTCTAACCATATACAGCTAGTACGGTGAAAAACCGTAAATACAACACTTTAAGGTTTTGTATAAAAAAAATTCCACTGTACGGTGAAAAAACCGTAAATAAATACTATCTCTGATCTCACATTTTTTCTCCGTTGTGTTGTAAGTGGTTATTGTAATCTCATTCTTTATTTCCTTTTTCTGTCTTTACGTTTCCATTTCATGTTTTATTTTGTACTTGTTTAACTTTTGTTGTTCTCCGACATCTTTCTGTTTTCCTGAATTACGTTTATTCTTCCTTTCGCTAAATGTAGCAGTTGATTCGTAGCAAAATTTTTTTCGAACATGAAATTTATTGCTAATTTATTAATAAGCGGTTTTATTTTGACAGCAAAATGTATTTTATGGGTCTTTTTACTGAAACTTTTTGCTTAACGATTTTCTCTGGGAAGGAATCTTGCAATAAATTTCGACTTTGAGTTCCATTTTGTCTTGTTTTGCTTTTGTTAAATGCTTATTTTGATATTTAAGCTGTCTGCTGTCCATTTTCATTGCTTTTACTGGGTGTCTTTACGTCTAGAAGCTCACACCTTTGAATTGAAAAAGGGGTTCCTTAAAACCCCGAAACACGTGTATTCTGTAATCTGTGTATTTATGCTAAACAGTGTTGGATATTTCCTATTATAAGCGTACCGTTTAGATGTGGTTCGAACAAAATATGGTGCGCATATTAAACCCTAGTAATGAAAAGTATATTACTTTATGTTTAATAAAATGACTAAACACCTCACATGACGGTTGTTTTTCTTACTGTGGCTATACAACAAGAACGTATTTTTACATTTGTTCCCTCCTTTTTTTTATACAATGTCATAAAACATTCTTGAACCTGTGAAGTATTATGACACAAATCGCATATTCATACGACAATTTGTTGCTGTTCTATGAATTTTAAAAATGTGTGAGGGACTGTTCGGACACCCTGTATATTCGAAAAAAGGATCATTTTGTTTATTTCACAAAAAAATTGATAAAAAGATGTAATTTGTTCAGTACCTGCTCTCTATAAGATTACAGCATGTCGACGTTTATTCTGCACTAGTGGTACCCGCACGGCTTTGCCCCTAAGAGAAAAATTGAAAGATCTTTTGGTTCACCTTTATATTTACAAATAATGTATGGTGAATTTTTTCGCCAATTGGCTTGTACCCATGTTACGGTTCCGCGTTATGATAATTTCGTATCTCGCCAATTGGCTTGTGTCCATGTTACGGTTCTACGTTATGATAATTTCGTAATTTACTCGTCCATCTTATGATAATTTTGTTCTTGAAATGGGAATAGAAAAAGAACCACATCGAATTTTCAAAAAATCACTTCGAGCGGCACACCCCCATGCTACAAACTAACTTTGTGCCAAATTTCATGAAAATCGGCAGAACGGTCTAGGCGCCATGCGCGTCACAGAGATCCTGACAGACAGAGATAACTTTCAGCTTTATTATTAGTAATAAAGGTAAAGAAGACTTCTATTTTCGCAACCGTTAGCCCTAGGTGCATATTTCCAATTGCAAAAATGGACATAATTCGACGCAGAGTTAAGTCATGAAAAATTTGAAGTGAAAAAAAAAATGAAGAAATACGAAATCTATTTTTTTATATGATAATGATCCTCAAATCCCCCACATAGCATTTAGGACATGAATAACTATATAGAAAAATAATACTATCCAAAAAAATTTTAAGAATTTGCGATCAAAATTCAAGGAGATATTCGTGTTCAAAATTATTCGAAACTGTGCAGAAGATTCAATTGAAGCCTATTGCTTTTTCAGAAGAATGACATGTCGAAGTAACAAAAACAAAATTTCGATATTTTTCATCGCTAAGACCCCAAAGAGATGGGGAGAGACCCCAAAGGGGAGAGAGATAAGACCCCAAAGAATGGTTAGAGCCGCTATATATAGCGGCTCTAACCATTGCTATGGAAAAATAAATTCTAAAGCTATGCAATGATGTTTATAAAGACACTAAGAAACTCGTACAATTTGAAAAAACACATCCTACGCGCACTATTATTTAAATTTAAAATCCTTTGTAGTCGTTACATTTAACACAAAATGTGTAATTGAATGCTAGTGTAAAGTGGTTTAGGTCACAAAACACTTCGTTGTCTCGATGAATCTTGGTCGCTCTAATGTCAATTTTTTTTGTGTTCGAATTGTTTTTTCACGTTTGTTATTTTCCTAAATGAAATGTAGGGGAATTGGGGGGACCATACATTACGTTATAATTCCTATTGTTTTCACTAGTTTTTTTCTCGCTTTTTTTCTTTAACTTTACATATCTTAAGTCTGCACCTTATTTTGTCCATTTTTGCACTTGGAAGTATTCATTTAGGATTGAACAGGTTCATAACTTAAAGTGATAAATACACATTTTTTTTCCAATACGCTTGTTCAAAAAAAAATTTCATTGTAAGTTTAATTCGAACAATAGCAGCTTTAAGTTTGTTTTCTTTGCTTTGGCAACTTAAAGTCATTATGTGGAACTTTTCGAATAGAAATGGGGGGGGGGGGGGGGGGCGTTAAAATGATTTGAGTATGTGGAGGTTTAGAATGGGGTCGTTTCCAAAATTTTAAAAGTATTTTTTTCTGAAAGAGCATGATTAAATACATAGGATCTGACCATTTTTTAAATGATTTATTTAAATTTAATATTTTTAAAAAATTACTTAAATCGGTGCGCTTTATAGTTTACACTTCTGTCGTGTGACATCACAAATGATGAAATGCCATTTAATGTTGCCATTCATAGAACAAAATATTTAATTCGCATCTTTACTCACGTGTACTGGCAACGATATGATTGATAGCAAGCGAAGAGTGCAATTTTATTTCGCTGCTTGATTATCATAACGTGGAAACGTAGTAGAAAGATGCGCCACAAATTGCATCATTTGTGACGTCATAAAGACCACGCCTTGTTTGAAAAATCGGACATTTTAAAAAAATAATAATAAAAAAAAACTGTTGGGAAAATAAAGTATTTTCTGGGTCTATGTAATTTTTTTTTTTTTTTTTTTTTGCTCATTCTATCCATTTCAATGACGAAAGGTAGTACTTTTGACTGAAGGAAATCACCCCATTGCTATTCGGAATCTCTACATCTTTTATGGCACTACGCCACATTGCAAGCACAAAATATTAACTGAAACAAATGAAAACAAATTTTAGCAAAGTGAAATGCTAATTTTTGTCTGTTAATTCCTTGCTATTTTCTCCAATTTTCATTCACCGTAGTGCTTACTCGGCAATAACAGCGCGTTTTAAGTGCCAATTTTAAACATAAATTTCAAATGATCTGCTGACACCCCCCAGTCTGTATTTTGTTTTATGAGTCACTTTGATGAGTTGTGATACGATAGATGAATGATCATTATTACATGGTTGAAAGATTCGTCATTTGTGGAAAAATGAGTGTCACTCTGACTTTACCCCGTTCATTTGGCACAAGTGACTTTCTGTTTTACTTCGGGTTTCGCAAGAGAGAAAAAAGGAAACGATGGGCCAAAAAAATGTTCTGTTTTTCTTTGCACTTCACTAAAGATAGCGCCTGCCACGGTGGAGGTGTTCAGATTTGTTTTCTCAATGTCTTTTAATCTCTTGGGCATTCCACACTTACTGATCTAACTAATGACTGGCGGTGTTTTTATGAATCATTTTGCACTAGCGAAAGTAAGAGCTTGAGTAGAGGAAAAAAGAAAATTGCCGTGTTTGAATTGTTCTCATTATTCTATGTTCCAACTCAGTCGTTCCTAGAATAAATTTCGTTACTGAAAGATTTTAATCTTCATGTACACGGATTTTTATTATCTTTGCTACTGATTTAAACATTTTGACAGCAATTGCGACGAAATTCGGCAAGTTTCTGAAACATGCAAGGCAGTGTCGTAAACATTTAGTTTATACCACTTCTTTTCCTGCTAATTTTACCTCAAAAAAAAGAAAGAAACGCTATTTGTCATTTCTTCCAGAATTAATGCAATTAATCGCTACATGATATACATTTAATACTTTTTAATCCTTGCTTTTCGCTCAAGTACACACTAGAGAAGAGCCATTGAGAAGGAATACTAATGGAGGGAGCCATAGCAAATGTCTCAGTGAAATAAGCTTGGGACCATAGACTAATAATAAGAATAGACCGAGCTATGGCAACCCTTTGCTGCTCATGAACCAAACCATGTGATTAGTGGATATCCTAGCAACAGCGGGCGTTGATCGTAGCAGACGATCAGCTACCGCGAGAAATAAAATAAATAGAATTGATGGAACGCGGAATATTTATGGAGTCCGATTTGTAAATTTGTTATTCGAAGTTGTAAATATTTTGTTAATTTAGTGAGTTTTTCGTTTAGATAGTATTGTGCATTTTCTTTAGCCGATTTCAATAACTCTCTAAGCAATTAAAGATGCAAGCGCACAAAACAAATCGGCAAACGGTAAGATATTTACCTACAATTTCAATTTAAGATTCCGATTAGTACATTTTTGCGTTAACGCAAAACGTTTCCTCCATTACGTTCACGCCAACGCTGACGTAGCAGTTCCAAATGAAATAAAAGTTACTGAAAACTGTGATCAAAAACTAATTACTAATGTCAAAATAATTCATAACTAAAAGAAAAACAGTTCAATCTCTGCACCTGGAAAAAAATTATAATGAAAACACATTACTTAAAATACATGTCGAGTGCCAAACTATAGATAATGTTGCCATCTAGCAACCATGCTGCCAAAGTTTTTGCAAGCCTTCCACGAGTCACATGATGTATCCATGAACCAATTTTTTCATCAGCAAGTCTGGGAAAGCTCGGTCTACTCTTGTTATTAGTCTATGCTTGGGACCCAATGTTTCTCAGGTCAGGTGACTTGTTTGGCTGGGAAGTTGTCGCGTTTTGGCACGCAATCGCTCTTCTGGCATTAAATATTTTTCAGACGACGCGACGGCGCTTATTATGAAGTCGGGGCTACAAATCAGAGCAACTCTGGCTCCAACTCCTTTACCGCATAATAATAAATAAATAACGGATACAAATACAGGTCTATCATTCAAACTCCCTCTCCCCACTTCTTTCCGGATTTTAAAATATAATGTAATTGCATTTTTCATGTATTTTGATGTTTATTCCCTGAAATGATGGGCATGTACAAATAGTTTAAAGTGTTCTGTTATTCACTGAAAATTTATGGATTCATATGTATTGTAATCAATGTTTTGAAATTATTTCATACGCAGGCATACTAGTATTTAAATTGAGGCATATAAATAGCAAATCTTTATTCTTGCGCATCTATCTGTTCACAGTAGCTTGGCGAGAAGATACTCGCCAACAAAGCAAATGTACACAAAATGCTTAGGAGCCGTTAAAATAATTACTAATTAAGTAAAAAGTGTTTTTATGGAACTAAAATGTTATTTTGTTGATGTAAATGAAAAAACTGGAAATCAAAGATTAATCAGAAGTCACTGTGAGAAAGTTTGAAATGAAGTATTGATCTATAACTGTTCTGTTTAGTCAGTAATGATGATGATGATGATGATGAGTAGAAGTTTTAGTTTCTCCTTGACACGGGGTGCTTTTTTCATTTATTTATTTATTTATTTATTTTTGAAACAAGAGAAACTATAGAATGTAATAATAAAAATCACAGCTATTTTCGTTTCTGTGAAAGTCTAAAATCTGGTAAATGTTGACATTTACCATCCAGTGAATAACAACATTCACATTATATATATATTGGCGAAAGCTCTGACGTATTTGGGACATTCTTCAAAAAGTGTAACTTTTCTATCATATACCTTTTGCAGTGAAAACTTTACGGAAGAATTCATTTAACAATGTTTTGTAGTTTCATCAAAAATATGTCTATTCAAACCAACCAATATTTTAATAAAATTTTTATTTTAATATATTTTTGGTTCACATCATATGAATTCTCACCTCCGTGGCATGCCACACACCTGGTGTGACTTTTTATGTTGCTTAATAACTTGCTTAATAAAAATTATATATATATATATATATATATATATATATATATATAAGTGTCCCAAATACTAATTGTTTAAGCATGTTGAATTTTTTAATATTGTGTTTTAATTCGTTTTAGTAAGATAAGGAGTTACGTCATAAAATAAATTCTCACCTCCGTTACCCAAACACAAAATGCCATTTTTCATTAACAGATGGCAGTAATGACATCACATTTTATTTCCTATGATACAAGGGAGCCTCCTTGTTTTTTTTTCATCTATAAAGAAGTTGTGAAATTTTTGCTTAAAAACAAGAGGATAGATTTTGTTTTAAAAATCAAGTGTGGTTATTGGAAATTCTCACGTCCGTGAACTTGAATTTCAGGGATGTAAATTAATGTGAAAAAAAAAGAAGTGCACCTGTTTTCTTACGCTTAACATGTGCGTATTGTAGCAACGAAGAAAAAGAAAAATTCCCTGAAAAATGTATCCATTAGGCTTATATTAATGGAAAATTCTTTACTTCCATAAATCTCACCTCCGTGACAGACCTTATTAATGTCATTATGTCTGAGGTGAGAATAAAGGTGATGGAGGGGAAATACCTCCATTTTAGACAGTCTACCAAAATTGTAAACTACCAGTGAATTCTCAATTAACTAATCTGGAAATATTTGAACGGAAAGGATAACTAAAATTTAAGCCGTATTTTAATTAAGAGAGCGTTAAATATTAGATTCTCACTAATCATTAAAATAGCTCATTGCTTGCACAATTAAAAAAATTACTTCTTTGATGTTAAATTGGCATCTATTTTCAAACATTAAAAGTTTTTTTTTTTTAAATTTCCGTAAACAAGGTATTTTTAAAGTTTCTTTTTTGTGAGTAAAGTAATTGGAATTTAGCTGGGCCATTGTTTATGGTTACTTCTAGTAGATAAAACTTTCATGTAAAAATTTAAAAAAAAAAGAAAAGAAAAAGTTTTGAAGTTGAAAAATGTTTTAGTTCAAAAGTTACACGTTCTAGAAAATGACCCATTTACAGGTTTGTAGGAGCGCCACAATACATTTTTAAGGGCCCTCCTTGTTTATCACAGAATTAGGTAAATCATGTATCATGTGCATTTTTATATACCCCTTCGGGACCCCAAATGGTTGTGGACACCCTTGGAAAGTGCGACATTTTCGACGTTGTGAATTCGCCAATGTGCAAAAGACGGAGTATTTCAAATCGCCTGGTGAATTACCGGTGAAAGTCGACAGTCTCCAACTTCGGTCTATGGTTATTCTGTCCTGTATTCGCTCGGGTTGGTAGTGAAATACGTTTTTATTTTAGATTGAAAGAATTTTTTTGAGAATATTGCACACAGCTGATTGCATCGTGTCTAAAGTTGCTGTTTTCAAGCCATTTTTGAAAGTGTTGAAATAGCTGTTCCTAAATTGTTATATTCTGTGTAGTGTTACAAATGATAGGAATTTGGTAATGTTGCGAAGTGCAAAAGTTGAGTTCTTAACCATTTAGAAACTTGCTTTTCTGCTTTGAAGGTAAATTTCTTCAAGTAATTTCTGTGATAGTTATTATTTCTTAATTTTCGATAACCTTACAAAAGTAGGTTTTTTTTTTTTTTCGTTTCATTCCAAAGAATTCACTAAAACTATATATTTATTGATTAGAAAGTTTAAAATAGAGATATTTTGGCTTTAAGATACTTTAAACAACTACTAATGTCAGAGATAAGCAATTTGTATGGTCACACTTTTTTATTCAAGGCCTGCAGAAATTATTAAAAAGCCATTTCAATATTCAAAAATGAAATTTCAATGCATCTTAAATCAAAGTGATAAGTTATTCAAGATGACAGCTGTTCCACTGATCCCACTGGTGCCCAACCTACGGACTGCGGGCCACGGCTGGCTAGCGAAGTTGATCCGTGTGGCTCGTTGATTTGTTCAATGTAACAAATCGAAAAGCACGACTAGTGACAATGTCACAAATTTGGAGCCAAATATTCAGAAATTGGTTTCTGAAAACGTGCATTTATTAAAATAAGCATCATATAATGAAAAGAATTTTTGTTTGTAATTTTCTTTTCTTTTTCATTTTCTCGTGTTCTTAGACAAGAATGAGCTATTTTGAAATTTTATATGTGTTCTGGCCAGCGAGAATTATTTGAATATGAGATGTGGTCCTCGGGCTGAAAAAGGTTGAGTAACACTGCCTTATATTAATATTCAACTTGGATGAGAATGATATTTAAGCTGCGTTTATGTGAAATGGTTGAATAAACAGGGAAAAAAAAGAAAATTATAGGTGTAAAAAATGTCAAAACAATTTCTTCGATAAATAAACAGAACACACTTCCCAGCACGAAATAAAAATAAACTGTAGGTTGTTTGGCCATTTGGGACACACCGAGCGCATTTTCCCATCTCCCTTGATAACTTAATCCTGTCCGTGATATTCTACTATCTAAAAATAAGAGTCCAGTTTCGCTTTAAAAATAAATGGAACAAAGATGTCAGCGATTTTTTAAGCCTTTGGAGTATATGTTTTCTTTTTTTTTTTTTTTCATTTTTGGCATCGTGTATTCCTTGTGTATACAAACAGAATTATTTGTACAGTCAAGAGTAAAAGAAGTGAGACAAAGTACTGCAGTAAAAACGGCTTAGAAAAGAGTGACTAAAATTGTAAGTTTTGCAGTATGGTTTATTGTTTAACATTAGCATTGAAATTTAATATTAGTGCCCGGACTGAGTACAAATGCATATATGAATATGCAATTTTTATATTTTTTCGGCGTAAATGCATGAACTGCATTAAAATGGCAAAATCCTCATAAAAATAATAACCGATGATCGAATTACCCGCGTGTTTCAACATGAAACTCGCGCCTCGGCATGATAGTTCGATAATATGTTTTGGTGATGTTTAACATGCAGGAAAAGGTTTTATCGTGACAAGGCTGAACTGGATCCAGTAACTTAACTGTTTTACTGGTAAAACCGTTATTTTAGGGGAATGAAGAAACAAAAAAAATGGTCAACAATGAACGTTACCTACTGGAGTTTAGGGTTAATCCACTGGTCATGCTTTTGCAATGCCAAAAAAATAATTTTGTCAACATAAAAACGAACGGACACCAGTCAGGGACCAAACTGTCAATCGTTTTGAAAATCATAAATTTACTGCGCGTATAACCTGAGCTCTATTTATCATAAACATGCTTCTCGGGAAAGTAATGATTCTTTTTTCTTTCTCTAAGAATCTGAAGAACTTTATTTTTCTTAGCCCTTTTCTCTTTTTTAAGTCATCAGGAAAGTTTAATTAGTTAGGAAAATTCTGTCTTCCTTTCTTCTCTGCTTTACCTTTCTTTTTGAGCAATTAGCAAGTTTTTCTTTTCTCTCCGTTAGCAATAAGAAATTTTAAGAAAAAAAAATCTTTAAAATCAAAAAGAAAAGTTACAGCTGCAGAACTGTTCAACGGTTTAGATTAACTATCAAAAAAAATTTGGTATCACCTTGTCTATTGACTGTAGCATCCGAAATTGCAAACTAAGCACGGAAATTATGCTACTTAATCTTTTGAGTGGCTATTTAATTTATTCTTAACAGAGTAGAGAATACGAAACATAGAAAATACTGAAACATTAGAATTTTACTTTTTTTTCTGGGGAATTTTTTTTTCTCAAGTTGTGTTGTAAATTTATTTTTATGTAAAAGATGTAATGTAAAAAAAATAATTTTTATTGCTGCGTTTCGGCACGATCTTAAAAAACAGTTCACCTTCTAATATTTCGAATTTAAGGCACGTAAAATTCTGCTTCTTGTTCGAAAGCCAAGTATTTTTGAACCTGTTATAAATAAGTTACATACAAACAATTGATATAATTACATACGAAGGAATGGGAAAAATCAATGAAATATTGATTAATTAATGGTAACAATTAAAAGTGATTAAAAAAATCCAAAGTCTCGAACATAATTGAGTGTTTTCCTTCAGTCAAAAGTACTACTTTTAGTCACTGAAATGGATAGAATGGGCGAAAAAAATTACATGGACCCAGAAAATACTTTCATTTTCCCAACAGTTTTTTAAAAAATTTTTATTAATTTTTTAAAATTTCCGATTTTTCAAACAAGGCGTGGTCTTTATGACGCCACAAATGATGCAATTTGGCGCATCTTTCTACTACGTTTCCACGTTATGATAATCAAGCAGCAAATTAAAATTGCGCTCTACGCTTGCTATCAACTATATCGTTGCCAATACACGTGAGTAAAGATGCGAATTAAATATTTTGGACCGTGAATGGGAACATTGAATGGCATTTCATAATTCGTGATGTCACAAGACAGAAGTATAAACAATAAAAGCGCACCGATTTAAGCAATTTTTAAAAGATATTAAACTTGAATTTATTATTTAAAAAATGGTCAGATCCTATGTTTTTAAGAATGCTCTTTCAGAAAATAATACTTAAAAAAAATTTTGGAAACGACCCTATTTGCGCTATTTTTGTGAAAATGACCCATCTTCCCGTGTTTTTTTTTTTTTTTTTTTCGCCCTCTTTTTTGAAGTGGTAAAATCTTGCTCGGGTGTAATTATAACGTTTACTTCCATCTGCTCAAACAGGCTGTTGATATAAATGAATAAAGGAAGAAACAAGTGCAGTATTATGATTATAATATTTTTTTACTTTATGTCATTTAATATACTTTTCCTGTTCCCATTTTTGAGTCTTCACACATTATTCCGAAAGTAGCGAAGCGCATGAATTACTTTATGCAACTTAATTGTATTTATAAAAAGTATGTAACACAGCAATTCTTAATCTGGACATCTGGTACCGTTGTTATGGTAGAAAACACGTTAAAAAAGAGTTTCATTTTTAAATATTTTTTTATATAACGAAAGTTCTCCTTTGATCCCATTTTTGCTCCGAAGACGTCAAAGCCGTTCAAGCGAAACGTAGGGCGAAAATATCTCCTCGGCCTGTAGCTTAAAAAGTAACTCTATTACAGGAAAAAACCATCGTATTACACATTTTTTAAATTATGCCATTTTTTTCCTTGCTGCCAAGTAAAGTTTTTGTTCGAAACTGATTTTATTTTAAAACTGGTTTTGAACTACATTATTCATTGATCATTTATAATAACATTAAGCATTCTAAATTGTGTTTTTTTTTTTTTTTTTTTTTTGAAACTTATTTCGACATTTAACTTGAATCAGTCATAAGTTTGTTTTGAATCTAATCTAAATTAATTTTTTCGTTTCTAAAAAAAGGCAACTTTTCAAATTGAAAGGTCAAAAGGAAACTTTGTACGAAATTAGTGGTGAATATTGTTACTTTTCCGAATAGAAATTCCTTTACTACTTAATGTGCTATTTAGGTTGGTCTCTTAGTCACTAGTCTTTTGTTTCAATGTAGTTCTATATTTGCGATTTTTATTGATATTTTCAAATGCTTTAGTTGGTTAGGTACATATAACATTATTACACTGAAATGAGTTTAATTCTAATTTGAAATTTAAACTATTAGCCTTTTGACTCAGAGTTTTCAATGAACACATGTTGCATATATGTTTTTATCATTCTGTATTAGTTTAGATCCCATTTCTGCGTCAAAGGGCTTCGCACTAGCAGAACGTGATTTCAAAAGTGAACCCATAGTGTAATGTGACGATGCGTTGTAAAACACCTATTTTATCTTTTTAAATTAAGTATTTATTAATTATTTTTAGTCAAAATACATTTATTTCAGTATATTCTTACTTCAAGCACAATATTCAAAATTTTTATCTAAGTATGTTCTAATTTTAGAATTACAGTCGAGTCCCGACTTACGCGAGGGATGCGTCCCAAGACCCTTCGCGTAAGTTGAAATTTCGCGTTGTGGGGAAGGGTATGTGTAAAAACTTTTATAAACAGACCTATACGATTAAAGACATTTGTAAACACCACCTCAAACTGTTAAAAACCATTTCTTAACTATACATTACTGTTTCTTAAATAAAAAATTGAATTTTTATTTATTGTATTTAAAAAAAAAGTTTCATTTAACATAAAAAAAACTGCTACGATGCACAAAATCAATGATCAATGAGAAAGGAAGACGTAAAATAAACCACTACGGTACGTACATTATGTAGTAAGAAAAACAAATGCACTATAGTTGCTGAAACTTTCTCTTTTTCTTTCTATCTCCACAAACTTTAAACCAGACAGCGCTCTTAGGTGTCATTATATTGCATTAACTTTCCCATATAGAATGAAAAAAATAAATGGAAAATAAGAGTTTTTTGTATAAGCGATGTTCAGACTAGTCCAGTGTGGGAACTTCCGCTCTCAGTGCTGCCAAAGGGATGAAGGTCCATTCACGAAAAAACTCCGATTCCCTTCGGAAAATTTTCGTGTTGCGGGTGAAGAATTCGCGTTAGGAATAAAATTCTTTATCGGGGAAAAAATCGCGTTATAGCCATTTGAAATGTATCACTACAAGAAAACGATTCCATAAAATTGAATGGTTATGCTATGCACAGAAGCTACTTAAACTACCTTCAAAACTTTTTGCGCAAGAAATGACTTTATTATTATGTACCCTTGTGAAAGATCTGAAATTTATGTTCGTCTAAAAAATGAAGTTGAATTATAGGAATCATAAAAAAATCCCCCACAGAACGCTACAAAATATGCCCCTCTTTCCTTGAATATATCTTTCAAAAGCTGTACTCGCGAAAGATGTAAACACAACATTTCAACTCTGTAACCAACCGATTCGTCATAACCGACGATTAACCGACATACAAAAGCTCGATCGCTCTACGGGTCAATTAGAGTCAATTGCAGTTCTCTACAGAAAGACAGACTTCCCTGCATGATGCGTTATTTCATCGATGACGACTTTTTCTTGCTGCTATTCCTCTCTGTTTTTTCCAATGTTCTCTTGGCACCATGTCAGAATATTCCTTTTGGAAATCTATCTATTTCTGCAGCAACGACGCGTCCTGTTATGTTTCGCAATTCCGAATTTCCCGGAAATACGGACGAATCTGTAACGTAATTTCTTAGTTTGCTTTAGCCTGAGCCATAACTTTAAAGTTTATCTTCAAGTGTGAAAATACCCTTTGACATTTTTTTAAAGGAATGAAATTCTTTTTGCAGGAATGGAATATAAGAACGTAGACAAGTTTATAATTGTGATCAATTCAGGAAATGTTTTATATGTAGGCTTGCCAGACGTCCCGATTTTCAAAGAAAATCCAAGTGTCCCGGCCGGTTTACGTCACGCTCCAGAAAAAGATAAATTTGATTATAAATGACCAAAAAAAGGTCGAAAATAATTAACTATAAATGATTATTTAGGATATAATAATTTTATCATTTGTAACATTGACTTGTAAAATTAGTACCAGATTAGCTTGTGAGGACTTTTACAACAAGATTAAAACAAAAAGAGACTATATAAATAAGTCCTATAAAATGAAAAGTATTTCAAAATGTTGTTCAAATTTTTATTCCTCATTCAAAAAGTGTTTTTTCTAACTACAATAAATTGTAAATAGTTACATATCGGAAGAGAAATGTTTCAATTTTATCTACTGATGTCATTTTTACTACCCCTGTTTTAGGTTTGCAATGAGTAACCATTTATTCATAGCATTGAGAATAAACTGCCCTATAAAACGCTCCCAAAAACAGCCAGGGGTGTGTACTAGGGTGGGCCAAAAAAATTGAATTTCTTCGGAGCACTTAGCCTTAGTGCGGAAAATTTGTGACTCCCTAACACTAATTATTCTGCAAAATGTTTATGCTCTGAGTGAATGTCTTCCGCTCCGGCAAAAGGCTTAAATTTTAGATTTTTAGAAAAAAAAGAGAAATTTTCCAAAATATTTTCAAATCCGCAGAAAAATTAGTCTCAGGGCGGAAAATTTGTGTCTTTCTAACACTAATATCGGAGAAAAGTTTTATGACTCTGAGTTAATGCCTTCCATTTTGGCAAGAGACTTGAACTTCAGTCAAAAGAGCTCAAAAACTGATTTTTTTTCTTTTTGTACATTTATGGCAAAGGAGGGAAATTAAAAATTTAGAAGGTCTTAAAATCTAATTGCATGTAGATATAAGATCAATTATATATCAAAGTATTTATACAGTTAGACAATCTCATTGAGAGGTTATGCAAAAAATCAGAACTGCTTTTATAATACAAATTTGTATTCATTATGGAAAAAATTACAAAATGGTTTTGAAAGCTTATTATACTTCCTTTTACAAAAAAGGAAATCTTGTATTCGCAAAAAAAAAAAAAAAAAAAAAAAAAATCACTCAAAAATCGGCCTTAATTTCCATTTTGCTCACCCCCGACTGAATGTTGAGGTTTTTTTTTTTTTTTCAACCCGACCACACGTGGATATATGCCTAGGAACGTACAGACACCCGAAAGATCCATTTTGACGCGATCCCCGAGTTAATTACTAGTTTTCTCGTGACGTCCGTATGTACGTGTGTATGTGCGTATGAATCTCGCATAACTCTTAAATGGTATGTCCTAGAAAGTTGAAATTTGGTACGTAGACTCCTAGTGGGGTCTAGTTGGGCACCTTTTCTTTTGGTTGCATTCGGATGTACCTAAAGGGGTCTTTTACACCTTTTTGGGTGGAAATCATTATTAATTTCAATGCTAACTCAAGTGGTGTTACAATTTGTCAAACACTAGGCGATATATCGCCAAACTTTTGGCCGCCAAGTTTTGTCGCCAATTTGGCGAAAATTTGGCGGATTTTTTTCTTTTCTTTTCTTTTTTTTTTAAATTTTTAAGTCTGGTTTTAATTTGGTTAATGTTGGTGATATTTAATGTTGGTATTTTAATGTATAGTTTTGATATTTTAACCACTGAATCACATAAAATTGCCAAAAATGGGGAAATGAATCTGTGTAAAACGTTTTTTTTGCTTCGGTTCGCAAGGAACTAGGGATGAAAATATTTTGTGTTTCCTTGCTTACTCCAAGGCGCTATTATCATTACAAAAAACTAATTCTAACATTATAATCATTAACAAAAAACTAAATTAATTACAAAAAACTAATTTGAATTTTAAAAAATAAAACCCCGAGTGCACAACCCCTGGACTCGAAGCAGTTTTGTACAAAATTTCAAGGTGCTATGGGGTCTCCTGGACGAACGTCCGCCACAGACTTCCTTCCAGAATTTCTTTGAAACCTTACTTATATTTACTATAAGGGGATTATCTAATTTTAGGTCACTTTCCAGGGCATAAATAATTATCTCGCAGGCTTCGAAACTTTAAAATGTTTTGTAAATATTCTCTTTTTTTTTTCTAAAAATCTCTAAAATTTAAGTCTTTTGCTAGAGTGGAAGACATTAACTCAGAGCTCTAAAAGTTTGCTCTGACATTAGTGATAGGAAGTCACAAATTATTCGCTCTAAGGCTAATTTTTCTGCGGATTTGAAATATTTTGGAAATTTTCTTTTTTTTTTTTTTTTTTTGATTTTTTTTCTAAAAATCTCTAAAATTCAAGCTATTGCCGGAGCGGAAGACATTCACTTAGAGTATTAAAAATTTTGCAGAATAATTAGTGTTAGGGAGTCACAAATTTTCTGCACTAAGGCTAAGTGCTCCGAAGAAATTCGATTTTTTCGGCCCACCCTAGTGTGTTGTGTGTACCCTTTTGAATACTATCGACACTGGAGGTAGGGGGTATTACGATGTCTCGGTTAAACATTTCAGAAATCTGGCAAGCCCATTCATATGAAAAGTATCAGACATGCGTGTGTAAAATAAAAATATTAATCAATTCTTACTTGCTTCATCGATGGAATCGAAACATATCTGAAAGTTAAATCGTGAGGCCAAATATTGGCATCTGCAAAAGCTGAATTAATTTAAAATCTCGGACGAAGCATAAAGTTATCCTGTGGTATACCGTGTCCCAAAATGAGCAGCTCTGTTCTATAATTGATATGAATAACAATGTAAACAAAGCACAAATTATCAAGATTTCTTGACACTTTGTGCTTTGTTTAAGTTTTTTTTTTTTTTTTTTGAATTATGTTTAGTGCAAATCATATTTAAAGCGTGTAGCTGCAAAAGTAGATATCCAGCTCCAATTTTTTTCCGCAAATGCATTTTTTCCCCCCAGCTTTTTATTGGAATACTTTAATAGACCAACAATTTAAAATTGTCAAAGAGTTTCAAAATGGTCCCTTAAAGAATTTAAATAAAACAGGAAAAAATTTTACTACTCATATCTTTTTGTAGTGACATATATATGAATTTTTTTTCCTTCTTTCTTTCGTTTTTTTTTTTTTTTTTTTTTTTTTTTGAGATCCCTATTTTTTTAGCCATTATTTCATTTAATCATTTTTCATTTTACTCTCTCGTACGTTGAGTTTTTGCTTTTAGTTGAATTTTGATTAACAGAGTCAGAAAAGAAAAGTTTTTCAAATAAAAAATTTTATTTGGTTAAGATACAATATTAACACAAATATGTGTCTGAAAATTTTCCAGAATAATACACTTTTGATTAAGAAATTGTTTTTGCAGTAACAATATTTATATTTTAAGTAATTTATTTCGATATGTTTTCGGCATAATATTACTCTTTCAACAAAATGGTGTAAAATGTTGCTTCAAGGTGATAAGTAATTAACAGCAATAAGAATTTTTTTTCGTTAAAGCAGCGTTCACTTTTTTCTGAAATGCTTCTCGCTTTATATTTTCCATAATTAATCAAAAGTATAACAAAAAGAAGTCAAACAATTAAAGACGTTCACAAACACCACATTGTAAGACGCAAAAAATTAGCTGTCTGTAATAAAAAGAATTAAGCGTAAGAACATTACCAAGTCATTGACTTTCAAAGATCTAAAAAAAAAAAAGAGTTGAAAATCTTGAAATCAACGATGAGTTGGTTTCGTTCCAAAATGTGTGACTTAATCCTTTCAGATTCGTGACGTAGCTCAATTCTTGGGACGTATCCAAACTGGCATTTGATTCTATGTAGTTTACGCTTCAGTTAAAAGTAGTATTTTGTTCGACACGAAGTACGACATTTTATTTTGAATGAAAGGCTGAAACTTCAACCATTTCTTCATTTCTGCATTTTAAACTATTCCTGAAAAAGACTACAAACGTATTTCTTGATTGCGAGAAACCTCCAGAAAAGTAAACTGCTGGACACAATTACTTCCGTGTCTGTACCTGATTATGAAACAAAATGACAGGACTAAAATTTTGGCCGGTATTCGATAGGGCACTCGGCTCAGAATAAAGTTCGAATTTTAAACTCTTTTGTAGACTATCGTCAGCTCCGTCAGTGCCATTACAGCTCAGAAGGCTGTATAGAAAGTTTTAATGCTTAATAAATTAGCTAGAGAGAGAAATGACCAAGAATGTTGGGGCTTCCCCTTCTACTCAAGGTAGAGAATGTGACTGCCGAGATGAAAGCCACGATTGTGGTCATTATATGCCGAGGGCTTTTCATTTGGCACCTTTATTGCCATCTCATTGCGAATCAAATTATTTCTGTTTAGTTAAATTTGAGAAAAGCTTCGTCGTTAAAAACCCACTTGGCTCAGAGTTAGAACGTTCAGCTTACCAAAAGGTCACGTAATTGTGGTCAGAAACACTTTTATGCTGACAGTCAACGTCAAAAAATAACCCTATTGCTCGATCTTGATGTTCTAGAGCAGCGGTTCCCAACCTTTTCCCCCTTGCGAACCCCTTCCAAACTCCGAAAGAAGTTGGAGAACCCCTTGGATGCTAGGCAATAAGTAACAAGCAAAAAAAAAATGCGCGCGCACATAAATACACATAGACAATAAAATTTGTGAGTTTATTTTTAGTTTGCTGCTGCTGCATAGTTTATAGCAAGAACGATAATATAATTGCAAAAGATAGAATTACAAATATTGCTACAAACTAAAATGATCGCTAAAAATGAATGTAAAACAAATTCACCAAAAAATAAACACAGTGACCATCTTGTGTTGAGCTTCAATGAACTTTGAAACAATTGTGAAACATAGAGACTCTAAGTTTGGGTTTTATTTGGGTAAAATTTTTCGACCCTAAAGTAAATTTATCTCTATTGTCACTAAATCAGAAGTTAAATAAAGAATGATCTTTAAAATACCTTTCAGGGAACTCTCATCAGATTAACTAGATGAACTTTTTTTCTTACAGTAAAATGAGAAAGATCTAGGTTTAAGTCTTCTTGAAAAGGACTACCGTAAAATGGTCCAACTATGGGCCACTTTTCGATGTTTTCAATGAAAATTCGGTGTATATCTTTGATTTAGAAATTTGAGGACATTAGCAATGGTAGCTATACATCTCGTCTTTCGAATGAAATATTTTTTAAAAAAATCTAAGCTGGGAAGAAAAGTAAGAGGAATTTTTTTCACGTGGCCCATAGTATACCCCTACTGGGTACAACTATGAGCCACCTCATTTTAACCTAGAAAACACAGTGAAAATTTGATCTGACCTTTTGTTGTCTGAGACTACATGTTGTCCTCTGCTTGAAACTGTATAAGGATTTTTTTAATTCCATTATTTACCTTTTTTTTTTTTTTTTCATTTTTTTAAAGACTTTATCATCACTTGTCGTTTTGAGTGATTAATAAAGCTCAACATGGTAAACGTAGAAAACGTTATTTGTCTAGGTTTTGACATAGAAACATTTGAAAACTAGAAAAATCTCACCAACTAAAGGCTAGGCACCTACACATAGGTCTCAGAAAATACGTAGGTCTGACAAATTTTAAACGAGATTTAAAAAAAAAAAATGAAAACTGAAATGCGAAATCACATTTCTTTTTCCAAATCTCATCAAAATAAATAATAATTTTAAAAATTATCTCAGTTTGTATTTGGTCCGGCGTTCAGTCAGCACCTTCTTCAAAAACTCCTAGTACGGGCTAATGAGTACGGGCGATAGGGCGACCCCCAAGCCTTCTTCTTTCTTCTCTTGCCATTATTTACAATAAATAACACAAAATATTACGAAAGCATCCCTACAGAGAATAGAATAAAGCTCTAAGTCACTAAAAACCGTGAAAAATAGGTGCCCCATTGTTGTACCCCAACATTCCCATTTTCGATAAATGTTGAGAGTTTGTGAAAACTACGAAACATTTTAAGTCAACAAGCGGCTTAATTCACAACTGACAAATTAGTAAAGTAAATATGAACTAACCAGATTTTGGAAAACAGTTTTAGTGGTCTGCCCAAAGGAAACTTTTGGCTCTTCCGCGATTGAGTCGAATCACACACTAAGAACGACTAAATTATCTGAAGCATACAAAAACAATGGCCATCTCTGATGAAGCGTCTTTAACTACCTAAATCGTTACACTACCTGGTGATTTTTTTTTTTCTGGAGCTCTTAAGTTCGAAAAATAGGCTTAGAACCGCTGTTCTAGACATATGCTACTGTATCGTCGCGAAGCTATTGACATTCAGTGATGACACTCGCTTCTTGGATATTTATCATAGTCATTCTTTTCTGAACACCATAGTGCTGGGTTTCCTAAACTGGGTGTCGCGGCACCCTGTTGTACTGCAGGAATAGGCGAAAGGTGACACGAAGCGTCCATGATTTCAATATAACTCGTATATATGCATATAATGCTGATAAACTAGGGTGTCGTGATACAATTTTAAATTTAAAAAGGGTTCCGCGATTCAAAAAAGTTTAGGAACGCCTGCCATAGTGGAATGTTGCCCTAAATTTCATATTTGACACCAACGCGCTAAATCTAATACATATTTCTTTCCTAAACCGAGGTTGTTAAAACTGGCAATCAATATGCCACGGACTAGATTTTACCTTAATCTGCAATGTCCAATATGACACGGACTAGATTTTACCTTAATCTGCAATGTCAATTGTCAGAAATGGCTAGGATGAACAAGAAAAATATGCCCCCACACGCTCCGGGGGCACGTAGTTTGTGATGTCTTTACAGCTACTTAGTATGGGGGAATGAAATCAATTCCTATCCTCTATTTGATGGTAAATATAGCGCCTTTGACAAATTCAATCATTTCAAGTTTCTTAAGTTTAGCTTATAAACTTAAATACAAAGTAAATTGTTAATTATTAACCTGACATTGGAGAAGAATGAAGGTAAAAAATCCCCTGAGATCGAACCAGGGCTCTTTGAGTTAATTCTCCAATGCTCTATTTACTGAAATACCTAGGCATTCAAAGATTCCTAGTTCAGTCACAGCCTAAAATGCTTTTTTCCCTCTTTTTTTCTTCCTTTTACAAAAAAGGAAGTATTGTATTCGCAAAAAAATTTCACTCAGAAATCGACCTTAATTTCCATTTTACTCACCCCCGAATGAATATTCAGTTTTTTTCCGACACGACCACACGTGGAAAAGTGTCTAAGAACGTATAGACACACGAAATGTCGCATAACTCAAGAACGGTAAGCCCTATAAAGTTGAAATTTGGTACGTAGACTTCTAGTGGGGTCTAGTTGTGCACCTCCTATTTTGGTTGCATTTGAGTGTTTCTAAAGAGGTCTTTTGCCCCTTTTGCGGGGGGGGGGGAGGAATCATTGTTAATTTTGATGTAAAAATTAAGTGGTGTTACAATTTGGCGGACACTTGGCGATACATCGCCAGTCTTTTGGTCACCAAGTTTTGTCGCCAACTTGGCGATAATTTCAATTTGGTCACTGTTGGTGATATTTAGAGAGTAAACTATTGAATCACATTAAAACTGCCAATAATGAGAAAATGACATTAAATTAGAGTAAAAGGAAGTCATGTGATGCACACATCAGCTCGTTTTGATGTAAACTCAAGTTGTGTTATAATTTGTCGGACACTAGGCGATATATCGTCAGTCTTTTGGTCGCCAAATTTTGTCGCCAACTTGGAGACAAATTTGGTGATTTTCTTTTCTTTTCTTTTTTTTTAAAGATTTGGTTGCAATTTGTCCACTGTTGATGATAATTAGAGAGTAAACAATTGAATCACAATAAAATTGCCAGTAATGGGGAAATGACATTAAATTGGAATAAAAGGAAGTCATGTGATGCACCACACATCAGCTCGTTTTTTTTTTTTTTTTTTTCAAACTTATTTAAAGTTTTATATTTTGCATCAATAACATCATGTTGATTTAAGTCTTTTCAGTTAGTTTAAAATTCGCGATATTTTCTAATTTGTCCAATATTTTCTAACTTCAGGTAACTTACTTTTAATTTCGATAGGAGCCGCTTGTAAAAACAGGAAACAGGAGTAGGGTCCTATCGCAATTCGTGATTGCGAAAAAGATAACTGAAGGGTTTGCGGCAACTAAGAGTTTTTGGTCGTTTGGTTCAACAAGGAGTTATCTAATGTTGATAGTTCTCAAGTTATTTGCTAGAATATGTTAGCTGCTTCATTCGCTTGAGGCAACATGGAGTTGACTCCAGGAGATTTCCCAATAATCAAAAAATGGAGTTAACTCTTTGTGGCTGCAAACCCTTCAATTTGAGCTTAAAAAGTCAAAATTCAAATTTATGCTAGGGGCTTAATTTTCATATCTTTTTTTTTTTATAATCGTGAAAAAATTAATATCAACCAGGCAAATTCTTCAATGTAGACAACTAGTTACAATCACAACTTTTAAATTACATCCTTCTAGGAGGCAACGGGGAAGAACCGCTGATGCTCTCCAAGTCAAGCCATCTAAATGTTATGACGGGTGATTCTGTTCTTTTACCTTGCTACGTAAGTAATATAGGTAAGTAAAACATTGCCTATCAGAGTAAAATAGTATGAGAACTAGATGGGAGAAAACTTAACATTGTGACGATTGAACGGTTTTGAATTTTGCTCCACTTTTTTACTTTACAGGCCTATAAGCGATTGTATAGTAGGGTGTATCACGAAAGACCTTTGTTGGAAATTCAAAAAATAAAAAGTTGTCACTATTATCACATATTTACCACAAAAAATATTTTTGAAACTGAAAAATATTTTGGTCTTCCAGAATGAGCTTCAAATTTCATGTTTTCGTCGTAAATTGTAGATTTTTGATTTTTCTTTTTTTTTTTCTTTTTGTATGTATGAATATAGACTAAATGCTGCTTTCAAATTTTAGAAATCTAAAGTTAAAAGGCATCTGACGTTAAAAAATTATTTATCTTTGTCATTAACTGTAAACATCTCCCAGAACCTAATTAAGACACCTAATTAATCTATCGAATATCCGTAACTTTCATTTTCTTTGATTGACGGTTTAAAATTTTTCGAGGCTACTTTTTTCATTAGTAAACTTCTAGAAACCATGCAAATAAACCCTGTCTTAATTTTAAATCAGTTTATTAGTCTCTTTTGGGGGTAGGGGGAGGATGCTTCGCGCTGGTTAGCTAGTACGTTTATATTTTAATTGTTTTAGTATTGACGATACTATGTTTTCCCCAGAGTCACTGCCTGGAGCTACATGAGCAAAATGTGCTGAACTTGGTTCTTCAACCGAAGATATGTTCTTCTTGTATGGTTTTCTGGATTCACCACGTACTTTTTCTTTGATTATAATTTCAACTTTTTAACTATCAAAATAGAAAGTAATTAATTGTGAGGTGATAGTTGAACTAATACTTTGACGATACTTCACCCTCTCACGAAAAACCTTCTATTTATTAACCACCAATGCCTGATTTTCTCTGGACAGAAAATTAAAATCCTGCAAAAGTGAACTTGCTAATTGAGTGAGTTGCTAAATGACTCTGATATTACATCTTTTCTTTATCTTTACTAATAATAAAGCTGAAAGTCTCTGTTTGTCAGGATCTCTGTCCGTCTGTCAGGATCTCTGTGACGCACATAGCGCTTAGACCGTTCGGCCGATTTTCATGAAATTTGGCACAAATTTAGTTTGTAGTATGGGGGTGTGCACCTTGAAGCGATTTTTCGAAAATTCGATGTGGTTCTTTTTCTATTCCAATTTTAAGAACAAAGTTATCATAAGATGGACGAGTAAATTACGAAATTATCATAACGTGGAACCGTAACATGCGCACAATCCAATTGGCGAGATACGAAATTATCATAACGTGGAACCGTAACATGAGTACAAGCCAATTGGCGAGAAAATTCACCATACATTATTTGTAAATATACAGGCGAACCAAAAGACCTTTTAATTTTTCTATTACGGGCAAAGCCGTGCGGGTACCACTAGTGTTCTTTAAAAGAATGACGGATTTATTGGTTACTACCAGTTCTACAACTTATTGTTACTGGAAGCCATTGTTTTGCTAAAATGCTAGAAATTTTCTTTCTATCTTTAAGTGAATTTTTTTTAGTAGTTAAATTACTTTCATCACTTGAATCCAGTTGCGTAGAGTAACTGCCTTTAACAATGAATTGATCTTTTTAAAGCAAGGGTCTTTATTGGTTGCTGACTTGTGTTTATCTCAGATTTTAAATGATGTTCTTTTTTTTTTTTTTAATTGTTGAACTTTCATTGGAGTTGAAAACAAACATTTCACTGAATCATTACACTTACATGAACAAATGTAGAGAAGACTATTAACGATGCCAGACCTGAAGTTATAAAGTGACGTTTTAAAGATTTTAACCTTTTTTCGTTACACACTAATGATTTTTAAAAAAAGTCATATTTCTCATGCAGCTTTAAAATCATAAAAACAATAGGCTTGTAAATGAAATGTAGAAATAAAAGTCATCTTCCAAATCTGTTCTGCAATGTTTGTATTGTAAAACAATAATCGAAATTATTTTGAGAGGAATGTAAATATTTTTATATTATGACTAATGTTCAAAAATGTGAGGCTTTCATAACGAATCTAAATGTTAAAATATTTCTTTTAATGAATTTTTTATTGATGGGTTCTACTTTAAATTGCTCATTATAGCACTTGGATACCTATTTTCGCTTTTTACATAGTTCATATTTTTGTAGAAAAAATCATCGTTTTGCCTAAAAACCGTGAAACTTTAAGTTCATTCCAGAAGACCTAAATCTTTTCCAATTTCAAAATTATTTTTTGTTTGAAATGTGTAATCATAGTGACAACTTTTTATCAATTTGAAATTTTGAATTTCAAAAAAAAAAGGTTTTCGTAATACAACCTGTTGTATATGGTAAGCAATCGGTTCCTAGCCCAGTAGCAAGCACAAAAGTGGTGCAATATGTGAATTAGTCAAAAGCATTCACTTGTCATAATTATACCCCGGTAATCACAAAAGCACCCCCTCCTACGGTAATGTCCTTTCATGAAAAATCCGCAGTCACAAAGGGATTTTCATTATTTATTTGAATGCAATTAGTTTGTATGAAGAATGTTAAAACTCTATTTTTAGTTTTCTCTCAATAACGCTGTAATACTTTACCAAAGTTTAGAAGCATTAACAAAAGAAAAACATCTAATCAAAATTATATGAAGCTAATGATAATTGTGACAATTTTTTTTAAATTAAGTATCGAACAAGTAGCTTTATGTTTCCCTACTTTTGATTGACAAACAACGTAAATGAAGCATTGCTAATTATTGAATGTTTTGCAATTTTCGTCTTTATTTCATTGTTTCTATCAATTTATTTTCAGCGCAAAGTTCGTTTCTTTTATTTTAATTTTAAAGTTTATCTTTCTTTTTTTTTCCTGACAACAGTCATATTTCGTATCACTCTCTTTGCTTTAGGTCGAAATGTTCGAATGTGGAAACACCTCCCCTCCACTATCCTCTTTTCCGGAAACATCGCAGTTTCGGGAGACCCCAAGCTGACATTGGTCAATGAATCCTCCCTGCATATTGAAAGGGTCACTCCTCATTATGCTGGAGACTACGTATGTCAGATCAGCAGGCATCCATTTGTCAATGTTGTGCATAAGATACAAGTGTTTGGTGAGTATGTAAGTGATACATTATAGGGGAATGACGTTTAGTATCGGACAGCGGGTAGTGTCGGACAAGGGCTGCTTCTTAATTCCGCCGCCAGGGGCAGCACATATTGGGTCAACATAGTGTGCCGTATTGGGGAAGAAAGCCACAGACGCCATATTGGTTCAAATCAACCGTTCGTTCTGGTGTGCAAAGCTAGTTGTTTGTTTGTTGAGAGAATTGCAGTGCACGAACTTAACTTCTGGGGCATATATTTACACATAGAGTAAGTTATATTGTTTCATTGTTATACCTTTAGACTGATAGTATATTAATCTAAGTATTATGAGCTATAAAAGTATCTAGCTTAAGTAATAGCCTAGTGGTGGTTAAACAACTGTAGCTTTACAGTCGGGTTGTATCGGACAAACCAATTTCGGGTTGTATCGGACAAAGTTACTGGCACCAAAATAAAATACTGACGGTGGTTTTCTTTGTCCAACAGGTTGAAATGTAAAAATCGCGACATAAATGAGATGAAACAAATATGAAAGAAGCCATTGAAAAAGTTGAACTTAATAAAATGAAATACATTAGATAATAAAATAAATTAAAGAAGCTAGTGAAAGGTATTTAGTTCCAAAAAGTACTTTGGGTGATAGGATCAAAGCTTTACGGAAAAACAAAAAAGTGGTAATGAAGCCTGTCTTAGGAAATCACAAAGTTTTCCGGAGAACATTCACGGAAAACACTAAAAGAAAGTTAAAGTATGATATGATGAGCCGCAGGAAAACAAAGAGCTGACTCACTGCATAATTTGTAATGAGACATTTGAAGAAGATTTTGGATCTAATGCCAAACGTGTAAGGGTTGGGCACATGAAAAATGTACTGAGCTACAACATGATAGTCTTTACTACACATGTGATTTGTTGTTCCAAAGTTTAAACTGAATTTGTTTCAGTTAGGCTTAAACCAACCATGGGCTATATTTTTCAACTTTTATAAAAATGTATTACTTATTTTCATTTTTATACTTGTATACTATTCTTGTATACTAACCAACTACTTTGTACGTTTCATTTTTTGTACATTAAAATGTTATTTCTGAACTATTTGTTTTTATTTCAACATTTTAATGTTTTGTCTGATACAACCCTCCAAAATTTAAAATTGGCCAAAAAATAGGGTTTGACAAAAATTCGTTTAAAAAATACGACTTCATGTTTTTTTAACCAAAATTTACAATTTATGTTAAGTAAATTAGTACAGCATAATTTAGTGTAAAAACTAATTCTTTACAAATAAAACAAAATGTGTTATGGTTAAAATGGCTCAGGTGTCCGATACTACCCGACCTTCCCCTACTGCGTCATATTGACCCGTCACTTTGAACAAAATTAGTCAGTACGACATAAAAAGTAATTTATATTGAATATGGAGTGTATAACAGAAAATTCGCTACATATTTTTCGATAAAAGTACACACATGAGTGGTCATTTTGCACATAGGGTTGCCCTGAACATAAATTTTCGGGAGGTCAGAAATTCTTTTTGGAAGATGACGAACGGGTATGCTCAATATATATTCAATGAAAAGGGACCAGGCAAAAACGTGCTGAATAACGATATTTTGGGGAGGTCACAGTGACCTCTCTTGATCTCCCATCGTGGCTCCCTGATTGCATAAACATGCTTTTTGGCAAAGTAAAGTGGGAAATTTTCCAATATTTTTTGCGCTACTTATTTATGTAAATACAAATAAAATAATAACTGCCGCAAGGGATATGCTTAGTGAGTCTAAACTCTTGGGCAAACCCTTTAGGGGTGTTAGAGGGAGAGATAGGAAGCAAGAATTAAGTGTACAGTCTTGAGCAAAGAAGAGACCGAGGGGACATGATTCAGTTGTAAATTTATTAAAATGAAAGATGTTATGGGGCTGAAGTTTAGCACTGAAAACAGGATAAGGGTTCATTGTTTTAAGCTATTTAAATCTCAGGCTAACATGGATATTAGGAAAAATTATTATTATTGCAGGGTAGTAGAACCTTGGAACAGCTTACCGGAAGAGGTGGTAATCAGTAAGGGAGTAGATAGTTTTAAGAGGGCCATTGATCTACACTGGAGATTGTAAATTGACTAGGAACAATCTAACTGGGCCCAGAGCCTGTTGCTGGTCGTCACTTTTGTAACTGTATAAGAATCATTAAAAACATGTGGTCGTAAACGTAATGCTAACGCTCTCCACATACACAAAGCCCGAAGCAGATGGATGCAAAACATCTCACATTTATTACACAAAAGCTTACGTTCGACGAGCACGACCGGTAGCAATCGGTTGGTTAATCACGTGACATCAATGACGTCAGCGGCTACTAACCGCCTATTCACGAACCAATGCTTCATCGAACGCTTTTGGTTGATCACCGGTTACTTGCACAGACATGACGCAGACGAATAACACGCAGGTGAAAAATACATATAACGGGTCAAAAATGTCACGTGGTTCCATCAACTAATCAACCAGCTAGAGTTGCGGTCGACCGGTAGATCAACCGATGAGGCTCATAAAACGACATCGGAAGCAACCAGTTAAACCGGTAGCTCTCAAGAACGCTGCGGTTAGCACCGGTTACTCACTGGTCAACCGGTGAGGTTCGTTGAACGCAAGCAAAGACGATTTTACACAACATTTTAAGAAAAGTTTAAAGCGGTCGATGAAATTTGCGGTCTGCAACTGTAATACATGCGTCGCAGTGATAAAACACTCTCTGTCGCAAGAACAAAGCTTTTCAAATTTTCATCGATCGCGGCACCTTTGTTGCGATTCGTGTATTAGAGCTACTACAGGCCGTAACTTTAAATAATTTCTCTAAACATTTTTTAAAAACTAAAATCATGTGTAAAATCGTCTTTGCGTACTAAATTTGTCTTGTTTTGCATCCATCAGTTTCTGACTTTGCATGCCTTAGAATTCAAGGGTGCGTAATATCGTAGTCCCGGTAGCAGAATCTTTTTTAGCAGTCTGCGACGTGCTTAAAAAACTGAAGAATAATCTGAAGGTAGACCAGCATTCGGTTAGTCGTAACACTTATTATAAATCCTCCCCTGAAAATAAAATGCTAAATTCAAATCCTACAAGTGAAACATAGGCTAAAAATTTCCAAATTAAAAGGGAGTACAGGAGTACGGGTATCTGCCGGAGCAAATGCTATTGACCTCTCAACCACGGAGACTGCTTCATAGATTTTAGCATGTTTTTCGTTTTTATATTTTCTTTCTGATTCAATTTGAACTGTATTTTTTTACTTTATTTTTTACAGTTTCGTGCAGAAAGCTATAATTAACTGTTTCTGCTACCGGGATCATGATTCGGCCATTAATTCTTCTTTGGTAGAATCTGTTAAACTTAACAATACATTGTAAGTAGTAATTTGACAGAAATTAATATTAAAGAAAAGTGTATATACCAAGAAAATCAATTCGATTAAAGAAGCTAGTTGATTATGAATCGTTTCATCAACTTGTAAGAAATTTAATAAATGAGAGAAACTCTCTATATTAATAACTTTCTATACTAAATATACTATTTATTACTTTCTATAGTAAAATTTAATCTAAGCTGCATCATGGCTTTAAGAACGAAACAGCTACTGCTTTGAAATTCGAAAAGGAAGTTTCTGAATACTTTAATAAGGCTTATACTGAATGAAGCTGTTATTTTTTAAATTACGTGATGTTTTATTATCTAATAAATACGATATATTCAGCAAATTACCACCCAATAGCCAGGGCTTTAAGCACGAAACTGCAGTACTCGGCTGGAAATGACTGAGCTGGCGGTGTATTTCATGCTTCAGCCCTGGCTATTGTTTTTTTTTTTTTTTTTTTTTTTTTGATAATTTACTGAATATACCATGCTTTGCCTTCAATCCTCGAGTTGAACCGAACCATTGCTTCGGTCACTCGTCTTGTCTGCGCTAATTCTATATTAGCTACCAGTTTGTTTGGCACTCTTGGCTTCCTTAAGAGGTTTTCCGTTTCCAGCTCAGTCGCTTTCCTATGCCGGGCTGATGAGTGCTAATAAGCACGAAACTGCAGTCCTCGGCTGGAAATGACTGAGTTGGCGGTGTATTTTATGTAATAAATACGATGCCTAGTTCAAGTGGAAGGAGGGGGCTGAATGAACCCAATTAAAGCAGTCCTCATGGGGAAATATTTTATGAGCTATGGTTAAACATTTTGAAATGTGAGTATTTATGGAATTATTTTGCTGTTTTTTTTTTTCCCCGTCAGTACCACCTTCAGTAGTCCCGGACCCCGATCATGGAGAGGTGATCATCAAAAAAGGAGAGTCTGTGACTTTAAAATGCAAGACAAGTGGAATTCCTAAACCCCAAGTTTCATGGACGCATGGTGTTGGAGATTCGAAGGTAGTCTTTCCACTTCCTGTTGTCCATGACCAAACAATTCTCAGAGAATGCATGCATTCAGGGCCTGATTACCGCACATGCGAACTAGACCAGGGACTGGGGCCCCATCTTCCTAAGGGGCCCCTATTTAAAAAAAATATATGCACAGCAGGCTTTTTCCACAAATATACGGACTAATGAAGCTGAAAAATACCCTGAAAAAGGAATTGTTTGGTTAATGGCTATTTTTTCCTTTTGAATATATGTCTGTCAGAAGGAGGGGGGAGGAGGGGTAGAGCAATATACTTCTCCTTATTTAATTGTGCTATAAAAGTATTAATTTTGAAATGGATATTAAACCAGCTGATGGGTGCGTCACATGACTTCCTTTTAACTCCAATTGAATGTCATTTCCCCATTACTGTCAATTTTAATGTGATTCAATAGTTTACTTTCTAAATATCACCAACAGTGGCCAAATTTAAACAGATTTTTTAAAAAAAATCGCCAAATTTGTCGCCGAATTGCCGACAAAACTAGGTGACCAAAAAACTGGCGCTATATCGCCAAATGTGCGACAAATTATAACATCACTTGAATTTAATCAAAATTAACGATTATTTCGCCCCAAAAAGGGGCAAAAGACCCCTTTAGAAACATCCGAATGCAACCAAAAGGGGAGGTGCACAACTAGACCCCACTAGGAGTCTAATGTACCAAATTTCAAGTTTCTAGGACATGCCATTCTTGAGTTATGCAATATACATACGCACATATATCCGCACATACATACATACGTACATACTGACGTCATGAGAAAATTCGTTGTAGTTAACTTGGGAATCGTCATTACGGATCTTTCACGTGTCTATACGTTCTTAGGCACTTATCCACGTCTGGTCGGGTCTAAAAAAAAAAAAACTCAATATTCATTCGGGGGTGAGTAAAATGGAAATTAAAATCGATTTGAGTGAAAAAAATTTCGCGAATACAATGCTTCCTTTTTTGTAAAATTAAGTAAAAAGCAGTGGCGGGTGCTAGGCGTATGCAATCAGTGCAACTGCACTGGGCCTCAAGCCCCTATTATAAGGACCCCGCAAGGGCTAGCACCAACACTGGGGAAAATTTCACCATTATTCTGCGTTGACTTAAAGTGGTAATGTAGAGAGGGGGCACCAAATTATTGAGGGCTTTGCGTTGGAAAATACTCAAACTGAATTTTAAGTAGGTAAAACGCCTGGAAAGTAGAAGAATGATTATCGCTGAAGAAACGCATACATAAATTATCAATATTATACAATGGTTAACATTATCATGCATCACAGTTATGAGAAACGATTTTAAATGTACACCAGTACCCTCCCCCCCCCCCCACGCACACAAACTCACGTCTTTTCCTCATGACTCTACTACAGCATTGATGGTATATTGGTTACAAAGAAACCCCGTTTAAATAATTGAATTTCCTGCGTATTTGTGTATGCATAACAGCTTAGAAGCGAATTGTCCTTTTTAGAAGGTTCTTCATTAGTACAAAAAGCGTTTAGGTTTTTGAGTTTAAAAAAATTAATTAAAACTTGAAAAATAAACTTTTTTTCCGTGACGTGTATGATTTCAACAATAAGTATTTCGCTCCATCAAGAATTTAGTTTCACTCCTTCCAAAGCTACTTATTCGCTTAACTACCGTGTAAAACCTTGATACATCGCTAATTTTCTGGTTTTTTTTTTTTTTTTCATTAATTTAATTTAGTAGCTCCATTGAGGGAAGCTCTAATGTATACCTCCCAGTCTAGGAATTATGCCTCATCAACTAAGAAGGGGTTATAATAAGGACTGCCATTGGTGTTTCTTTTTTTTTTCCCAAGATCTTGGGAGAAAACCCAAGCTCTGACATTCCTGGCTACAATTAAATAAAATTTTGAAAGAAATCCTCTGGCGGTGCCGAATATTAAATAGAACTGAATGTGCTAGAATTATAAAGTGTACCCAGAGGCGTAACTAAAAGAAGAATCAACAAATACTTCTAGTTCAGTTGACACGATGATGATTATATCAAGATTTGATCAAAAACTAAATTCAATAGCCTATAGTGAAATTCTATGCTGTGGGAAGGGGGAAAATCATTGGATTAATGCATTATTAAATAAGTTGTTTCTTATGAAAGAGTCTATTTCATCCCAACTAGTTCTTATCTTACTGCGATATTATAAAGTTTTTTTATATATAGACAGAGTATTGCTTTATCCCTCAAATTCTTATGTAGTTGTTCTCATCTGGTAGAATTTGAGGATATCTTTCTGAGATTGCTGTTGTCATTTTTTTTTTTCAAAAGTAGTCTACGAAAATGAATTTTGATAATGCAGCAACGATTCCTGTTGTTGCAAAATTTAAATAAAATTGATTAATTAATAGAGGATAAAACAAACCCAACAGCAACCTAAACCTTTTGACACATCCAAATGTGATACTTAATGGTCACATTTTAGCTTATTTATTTTACGGAGTGTTATTCTTTTCATTTTAATGTAACTTTTAATCTTATTTCTGTACCTCAGACGTACTTTCTGACGTAAGTTAAAAATTTGCGATTTTCTATTTATTAGTGCATCGTATGTAGAATCTTATTCCACATAGAGTCATGTGAACGAAATTATATGTTTAAATAAATCACAATTACTTACCAGTGTTAAAAGAGCGCGCGTCCCATCTTTTACATATGCGCCAGACAAAAGTTTTTCTTCTCTCCTCTAAAGTTACTCTTATGTGACTTACGTTGTTCTGACTCTGAGGTACAGATTTAACGGATTGCTTTGTTAGAAATTTAGGCATTAAATTTTAAATTTCAACAATTTCAACAATTTTGGTAAAGTTTGACAAGCAAATAAAGACATTGTTTGTGACCAGTTTGGCGAAATTTTGGTTTGGCCAGAGAGGACTCGCTCGAGTTTCTTGTACGTTGAGTTTTTTGCACTGACTCTCCAATCTAGCCTTGCAATAGCTATCTGCTATATTTTCTTGAGAATTAGTGCTTTATTTACGTTGGTTTTTTCTTTCACTTCAATCATACTTTGGCATAAAGCGTATTTGATCATTTTCAAAAAGTGTTTTAATGAATTGTTATATCTGGTCACATCAGTTTTCATTATTACAAAATACAAGTATGGGAGTATGGTTAAAGAATCGATATATTTTAAATTATTTACAGTCAATGAAGGATGGTCATAATGTTTATAACAGCATCGACAGAGTATACGAGCAATATTTTATGTTATGACTACAACCAGTATTGCAGTCAGAAAAAAATGTTTCGGAGTACACATCTTTTAAATGAGTATTGACAAATCTTCGTTAGTCCCAAGAAGCTTAGTTTATATTTCTTGCCTCACCTTTAATTCAAAAAGTTGACATTAACTTCTTTAGAAGGTGGTTTCAAACTGATTATAATTTTAAGCTATTTTTCAATTAATAAGCCTAATATTTCGGGGAGTGGTGTCCCCTTGCGTCAAAACTGCATCACTAACTATAACCTTTAAGAGCGAGACTTTATTCACGCTCTATAGAGGGTGCCCACTAAAATCCATTCTTACTCCAATAATTTCTGAACGGCAAAAGCTATTGCCATATAAAAGTTGGGTCTAAATACGGTAAAGGTGCCATGCGCTACACAATGACGGCGCTTACAGCGCCATCTGGTAGCAAACTTTCGAGTTACAGTTATTATCTGAAAAACTATAAGAGGTACGGGGAAAAAATGAACTCCAAAGTTGTTCATCATTATCGTTTTAGACATCTTTCATGAAACAAAGTCAAAAATAGTGGACGGAAAGGGACTATTTGTTTGTTAGCGTTGAGCAAAATTACACTTGTCGGAAATGGACCCCCTTTATATGTCATGCCCAAAATATTGTATTTCAACGCAAATGCTCATGTGACACGGGACTACAATTCCCGCTGCACATTGTACAATAATGCGGGTGATACGC